>NC_042493.1:84228643-84396305 GCF_005508785.2 Acyrthosiphon pisum
TTTATTTTTTATAGTCTAATTTTAAGCAACTAAATTTGGAACGAAATTACATATTAAAACCTAGAATAACTATTTTAGTTATTTTGTTGTGATTGTATAATATTATTTGTGGGTATACTTGAAACTTCTAAAGTATACTATTATATGTCTATGATAGTACCACGGTTTTTTGTTGATGTATAACGCGTTACTTGATGGATATTGTGATATGATTAATTTGGAATTTATCATTAATACCTATTATAGGTAAATTTTTTTTTAATACTATAGATAAGTATACCTATAATAGGTATATCTAATACCTAGACTGACAAACCGCGGTCTCCGCTCAGAATCGTTTTTCTTATACAGTGATATTATAATATTATCATTGAATTCAAATTTAATACTATCCATTATACAGTGACCCACTTGTAACCTACTGTACAGCAGAGCCAGTGGCGCCGAACCTATAACCCAAGAGGGGCGACCGCCCCCCTTTTTTCGGTGGGTGGGGTCGTGGGGGTCCGTGGGTACCCCAGCAAACTACTTATGAATTATGTTCCTAACTCCTAACCTATTAATGAATTCATATGCAGCACTGTGGCAAGCGTTTTTATTTTGTAAACGGGGGTGGTGGTCCGTATAACTTTTTACTTGCCCCCCCTTTTCAAATATAGTTCGGCGCCACTGAGCAGAGCGACATCTACTTACCTACCTTTTTTTTTTATGGATTATTTATATTTTGTAATAATGATAATTTTTAAATTGACGCCCGAATTTTATATCCCGTCTTGCAATAGCAACTTTCTGTTCAGCATTCAGCGGTATATTCGTGTTTAGCTTATTTAGCTTTGATATGAGAGTGACTAAATAATGGAGGTAACTACATTTTCTGTGTTTGTTGAAGATAATTTTTCAATATTTTAATTTTGAAAGAAGTTTCGATTATTTTTAAACTAATATTTTTTACACAGTAGCAAATTCATTTAGAAATTAAGTTATCAAAAAAAAAAACTTTGACAAAGCACAGACGTTGTTTTTATCTATCAGTTTTGTTATTGGAAAATTCACTTTGATATTAAAACCAAACAAACGAGCTGGTGAACTGCTAGTTGAACGTGAATTTGCTATGATTATTGTACGAGTTGTATGTACGTTGAAGATTTAACTCGATATAAGAAATTATACTCACACACACCGCCGTGAATCTCACAATATTCGAAGCTGATATCTACCTATAGGTACCAAAGATAATGCGGCGATGACGAGTTTTTTTCGACGGGTTTGATTGTGACACGTAGGTCCCTCTTCGGCATTGTAAGGGCGCCTACACGATGAGCGAACAGCTGACGCGTACATCTGACGTACGGTGTGCGCGTGACAATATAATATAATAGCGGAGATAAATATCAGAAAATGCACAAGTTTTTTTTTTTTTATTATTGTTAGTATGAACGTTGTTGTTCTTCTCTTCTTTTATTATAATAATTCCGTCTACATTAGTAAATAATGTTGAAGTGACAACCGAGCACATTATTTAGGCTCGAAAGGCATTAGACGAACAACAATAATAAATAAACATCAATCATGTTTTTATTAATTTTTAATTTTTTTTTTTTTCAAAGTGTTAGCGGAACGAGCGCAGAGGAACACGGACGCGCGCTTTATTTATATTATAATAATATTATAGCGTAATGCGCGTGATGGCCGTGGAAGAGTGGCGCGACATGAGGGTGTGCGTATGTACATATACTTGTAAGTATATAAGCACTTTGAACGGCCGCCGCAACGAAACCAATTCATCCTGTCATAACTAATATAAACATATTATCATTATAACACACGGATAAGCGACTCGTCTTTGTTTAGCGAATCCCAAATCACCGTCGCGTCATGGTCGTGTGTCAATCATGGTTTGTATATTAATAACGTTAGGTAGGTATATATCATTATTATTATTATTATTATTATTATTTATTTATTACAATTTAAATAAATAATAATACACACACGGAAACAGCAAGATAATGATATAGTTTCAGACAACGCACGCGCGTAATGATGATCCATATTATATTTACACCCGACGCACCGACATACGATGCAATTTTTTTTTTCAATTCCCTGGGGTTTAATTATTTAAACGACATAACGGTCTTTATAAATATGTTTAACAATTGTATATATTTTACATACTAGTATTATTATACTATAGTAATCATCTTAATGAAAAAAAAATAAATAAGTTATTTTAACTATAATTATAGCTGTGAGCTGTCACATATATGACTATACATTTTAATAAAATTAAACATGAAAATAATCAAAATAACTAATTTATTTTTCTGTGATATATTTATAAATTGTATATACTTTACACATTGATGGAGGGTCAATTCAAATGAATCGGAACTAGTAGGTGTGTCGTATGGTTTCTGCAGACGCTTAAAACAGATCTAATGTACTTGGAGTTATCCAATAATTGGATGACCAATGTATTAACATAGTTATCTAGGGTCATCTATAGTGTTTGAGAGCAAACCTTTAGATTTTGTCTGCTATAGTAGACAGCATAGCAATATAACGGTTAAAGTACAATGCTATGAACAGAATTTTGTTTCAGACTTGCCTACACAATCCACCCAAACGATTGTGGAGGTGTGTAAAAACATATTTTAAACATTGTGAGCATTTCTCCATCAGCCCCTCGTTTTGAAAAATATACTTGCGGCCATTTTCTGTGTATATATAATGTAAAATAATATAATTTTCGCACTTAAAAATAATGGAAACCACCAAAATCTTTAAACAAATTTAAATTTAGAGAATGCGTGGTTGACGGGAGAACGCATACGTTACGTTAGATTAATCCGACTACGATTGGTGCTCTTGGTAGCAGTCAAGCTGTTTAGTACCGAGAACGGTAGTTGTATAGTATTAATAAAGTGATGTAAAAGTAGTAGTAATAGCAACTGCAGGACAATGGTATTGAAATAGCAGTAGGTAGTATATAATATACAGAGACACAGAGTATTGTATAGTATTAGTAGTGTTTGGGAAGGGTTTCGAGTGCGCTCATAAAATTAAGTGTGGCCGTTACCTATTCACTTGAGGTGTTAATTTTTATTGTTGTACATAAGGGCCTACATACTAGGAAGCGTGTGAATAGCGAGCATTCTCTGTCTGACTGCACACGCCATCGACTTATCACACGTACTGCCATAATCAGATATTATACTATCAAAGTTCGTTTTGTTTTTGTCTTACTATTCTTCCGTTTAGAACCCTTTGTCGTTCAAAGGCATTGTTCACCTAGCTATATAATTGCATGCGCGCAGTTGTACTAAGGAACTGGGATACCTATAGTTATGGTGAAACGCGACGGACTTAAATTGTCTTCATAGTATGCCTAAAGGAAAAAACAATATAACACATTAGGTATATAATATTATTATAATAAAATATGAGCTTAACGTAAAACCATCACATCACTCGACAGGGGCGTCATCTGTACCATATGTTGCAGTTGATGGTTTTTCGGCAGGCGTTTGAGCGTAAATTATGATTTTGGCCTTGTTTGACCTGATGATGACTCTATACGTATAATAATATCGCCGTCACCCAAATAAAGTGTGCGAGCTTATACATACCTATAATATATTTCGGCATCTGAATGGCTGCAGTTGGGCATCCCGTCACCGATCGATTATAATATATCGTCGAGAATATTTAATATATTACAGGTTATTCGTTAATATCACATACGTCTATATATGTACAGCCGCCACATAATAATATAACACATAATATTATAAAATTATTATATTCACGCTCGAGGAAAACATAAATTCCGGCAAACCACCTGTACGCTCGCCGCTACTATTATAGTATAGGTACTTACTATATACTCATGCTACGTCATTATTGCAGTATAATTATAAAATACAATATTATAATCGTCATCGTAAACTGCTACAAACCGATGTCCAAGGGGCTATAGTGGCAATGTCGTAAGCACCTTATCTCAAATAAAACTCATATATTTTAAATGATAGAAGACATAATTTTACTGAAAAATAAATTTTAAAATGTACATGTTCGGAAATTTCAATAAAATATACTTGATCTATTGAATGTACACAAATATTACAAAATTAAATAAATAAATAGTATCATACCTAATGAACAAATTTAATTTGAAGTAGGTACTTATACACGAAAGAAAATGTTGTTCTCAAAAATTTAATTTTGTTCGCACCCTCGATCATTTCGACGTCTTAACTGCACTTTTTCCAAGTGTTCACCTCACAATTATCTGCAAGTATATTTAATTATTAACAATGATATTAGTAAACCGAACATATTCTACATGACACAATACGCGTTTTTGTATGTAGATTATAGATATGTACCGATGAAACAGTCGTGGACTTAGCAACCGAGTTAATATTTTTCTTTGACAATAGTTATGACTCTTTGGGTGGCTTGTCGGTATACGAATTCCAATATAATATATGGTGGCAGCAGCTGCGACCGAATGCAATAGAGATAAAGATGCAGTTTGAAGTACCACAAAATGTATGCACATTGCACATACTTCACCGAGGCTTATATACTAATGTTATTCTTTATTTAGAGTGTATAGGTAAATTATAATTATAATAACAATCGAATACCTATAATAATACTATAATATACATATTTTTAATTGTAAGGATTTCAATTGATGCACGGATCGTGGTTATTTATTTTAATTGTGATAACTGACCTATATAACGTATTTAATATTTACACCATATAAAATAAATTCAAGATTTGAAAACCAAAATCGTAAAATTATCCATAAAAAAATTACAATCAGTAAAATTATAAATTGTAAGTAAATTTAAAAACATATATTTCTTTGAACAGTAGGTAATCAATAATAATTCAATCAAACATTCATATATTTATTCGTGACAGTTTGCGTTTTCATTCACCATCAACCCAAGATATAATTTAAATCCTTGTAGGTAGGTAATACATTTTTAAGCTGTATGACAGAGCAAACTAAGAAAAATCGGAAACGTCAAAGGTATTATAGGTCTGCAATATACTCTATTAATTATATAGCGATATATAAGACGGGAATTTAAGTTTTTCATAATATGCTACCGTCAAGTTGGAAAATGACTAAATGCCTGCAAGGGATAAGTTTGTAGGGACTATAATAAGCGAGTACTGTTTTTTTTTTTTTTTGATATCCTAAAATTACAAATTAGTAAACAAGCACTAACATTTGACAGTACCTACCTATAGCTGGAAAAAGTGATATCCATGTTTCTGTAGCGTGAAGATTTTATGATTATGGATAGGTAATAGTTGATTAAGGGAAACTAATTTTTATTTGTGTGATATATACGTTATCTATCTATTGATCTTCTATATATATTATATAAAAATAATTGTGCGTTTGTTAGTACTCTATAATCTCGGAATCATTAAAAATTATAATGCCATATTCACATATTAGGTTAGTGTTCCCATTAGTTTTGATCTTGGTTAGACGCCATATCGTCAAAAAAATTAATTCCTTACGAGCAATTTAACATTTTAACAATTTCCGGGTCGGCTAGTAATTATATAAATTTAAAAATCATCACACCATTTATAGCAGTATTAGCTATTTAGCATAATTAGCTCGCATGCAAACAAATTGTATTGAAAACAAATACATTATTGTATTATACATTCATATTTTAATCCTCTTAATCCACGGCTTGGACGATTAAAGTTAATATTTGTATATGAGACAATATACATTTTATAACTAGATAGGTTATGTTAGGTATACTTTATTCGAGTACCATTTAATCCAAACCACAAAAATTGTACTGAAATGAAATGCAAACAGCGTAAATATTATTATTATTGTTTTTAAATAATATTAATTTTATACTATTATTAAATGTATAGAATAATTATTAACAGTCGCATATTTGTGATCGGAAATGCACCACAACCGCATAATTTCCTGAACACAATCTCGTCGTAACCTTGATTTAAAAAAAAATTGTATGTAATCTAATTCAGCTTAAGCGTTGAGTAAATATTGTTTTAATATATATAATATACTATTATAACGATCATTTCGCTCGGTCTTGCGTGAATACTGAACGTGAAAATCGAATAATATTATATTATATTATTTTGTACGACCTTGGTTCGAGTTTTCGGAAAACGCAGCACCACAATAGTCAACAAAACGGCCATTTTAAAACTAGGTACACACACACACGCCTAAGCAAAATTTATTTACAATAATATACTTTCGTATATCCAAGCGGGTCGCGGTAAGGACACGCCACGGACATAGGACCACGGTATAGTAACCCAGGATACCTATACAGGCATTCAGGTTTGTCTTTCGTGCGTGCCTGTCCGTGCAGCGGTCCACCCACGCGCATTCATGCATATAATTGTGTAGTGCTATAGTAGCCGAGGAGCAGAAGGACGTGGCACTTCTGTGGTTGAATTTCACGACGACGATGATGTTGACGGTGATGGTGATGATGATGACGACGATGACGATCATGATGACGATGGTGATGATGATTTATGTGTATGGTATAATATTATCGTTATTATTTATACACATGATAAACACGCGCGTGATAGATAGGCACACATGTACGGCGTTTAAGATAGTAGGTAGAACGTGAAAACATATTATATTTTTTCGAACACTATATAGAAATGAAAAACAAGACGAATTAGCATAATGTCCATTAAGATCTGTTCCGGCTGAATATTTCAAATACTCGCGTAACAAATATAATATTTATAAAATTTAATAGTTATAAATTTCGGACTTGCAAACGTTATATTAACGTTATAATTATAAAAAAAAAACAATTGCAATTTGTAAACGTAATATTATAACGGAAAGCGATAATTAAAAATAATCAAATACCTCAAAACAAAACATAAAGATTAATAAAATATAGTATATATCATTAAACAAAACATAACGCAGAACGTAATTTATAGAATATCATTAAATGAAAAATATCGCAAAACGTGATTTATAAAATTTCATTGAACGAAAAATAACGCAAAACAAAATAATTTAAAATCCGTTTATTTATTTGGTTGGTTTCGTAGAAATATTTACTTCACGCATACGGACATTAGAATTGATTATATTCCGTATCTGCGGGGCCATTACCTAGCCGCATTAGTTATTAATAAATTTAATAGGTACTAACACTATTCTAAATAACGATAAACGTAAAACGTATATAACGTTTTAATTACAAACAACGATACACGCAAAATGTGTACAACGTTTTAATTATGAATAACGCCATAACGATAAACGCAAAAATTGCTTAACGCGTAAATGAAATTGTAAATAACATAAAACGGAATTTTATTTTCAAATGCAAGCCCCCCCCCCCTAGTACTAATAATAATATAATATATAGTTCGTAAAAAGAAAATCCTTACCAAATAATAATCCGTGCAATATACTATAATATTATAATGTTACATTACTGCGCATAGTATATTATCCAAAGTCGAACATCTCTGGACTGATTATAATAATTATAGGCAGGTACAGGGTTTTCGAGGACGTGTTGTTCGTATATATAGTCTCATTTTGTAACAGGCAAATGTACCATGATTTTTTTTAACCCTTTCATCATTCCGATGAATGGAATACCGGCTGTGTCATATATTATATGTATATATGTAATATATGTTTGGGTAGGTAGTAAGAACTATTATATTATTATAGCTGATGGTCTATCTAAAAATGTGTATATCGCACGGATTGTGTGAGTGACCGTAAATTGTATATATTATATTATTATTACGAGTATATTAATTCCGAGTAGGTAAACTGATTTCGGCCGCGTGTGGCTAAGATTGTGTGTAGGGGTATTATAAGCCGAATACCGTAAATATAATAATAATAATATTATTATAATGTCCCGTGTACGTTTATTGACCATTATTATTATTATAAATCCACCGTACAATAACGTTATCGAAATTTGAATCGCATTGACTAGGTACGGAACAAAATCGTCGTGTGTATATTATGTGTACTGCTGCCACACGATTTTTAACGAAACGATACATCACAATACCATAATATTATTTTTATATTCATATAATCATATTATATTAAAGGTAGGCCGGAAGGAGTGCGGAGAATTCCATTATTTGCTCCGTGTACGGAAATACTCAGGAAAAATAATGCGCGTTAAGCAGTCGATTGCAATTGATATTATGTCTGGATTTGATTTTTATTTTTTAATCTAAAATTTATAATCACGATCGAATGTATTATTTTTTTAATGTTCTGATTTCCAGATAATCACCTATTTGCTTAATGGGAAATAAGAAAGTTGTGTTTGCATTTTCTAAGCATGATATAATATTCAAAATATTTTTGTATTTTTCGAGTATTTTAGCTATTTATTAATCTTTTTTCAGCATTTTCGGCAAGGTTTTTTTTATTTATGTTAATAATATATTTGTTTCTCTCCCAAAAAGGATGGTTTCAAAGTTCTTCATAAGTGGTTCTTAGTGTTCTATCAGTAATATTGAAAAATATCGCAAACACCTTAGCACTATTATTATAGTATAGACATATTATCATATTTTGACAAAACTGGGAATTTTGCCTCTAACGATTTTAGATTTATTGTTATTCAATAAATATTAATTTTAGGGACTTGATACTTTTTATTTCATTCAAATGTTGTTTCTGTACAAAATAGAACATCCAAAATATTTAGACTAATATTTCAGGATATAAAATATACGTTATAATATATTATAATTCTGGTATACATAGACAAAACCTTTCCCAGTAGGTATTCTATAATACATTGGTAATAGTCGTCATTGACAACCATTTTTGACTTCGTAGTTCGTAGCATGTCATATGATTTTGACGAAAATCAATCTATCCTACCTAATTAAGAAAATATTAAAGCCTAATAATATAAATATTGGTTATAACGCGTAAAAATGATACTTGGAAATAAATAAGCACCCATCTCTTTCACTCAAAATTATTTTTCATAAAACATTTATGTATCATTTGATTCATATTTTACACTTACATTATAATGTACTACTTAAAAAAAATACTTAATAACCAGGTACACCTGAAACTTATCAGTACACGTCTACACATATTTAAAAGAGTGTTTGGCCTGGTATATAAATTAAATCATATTCTTCACATCGTCGATTGACGGCACTTCATTATCGCTATCTCTATCCAATCAAATATATATATATATGTACCATTGTACCAACTACCAAATAATTTAAAATTATCATAAATTCGAAACATTACGACTTTTGTTCGGGGCGCACGTACCACATAGATAGACCTACTACCATCTATCTACCCACATTGATATACCTGGTATGACTGGTATATTGTGTCCGAGTCACGGTATATACGCGTCTTACCCGCTCGTAAATATTGGAATTTCTCGTGATAGTTAATTTGGAACACGACACAATATGGTGACCTGCTGCATAATATGAATACTTACACCCGTCCGAACGCCTACGACGGTTTAGCCATATATAGGTACAACGGCGAAACCCCAAGTCGTGCGGGATTTCACTTGTGACGTCGCGGGGTGGGCGCGGGCGCACGGCGGATTAAAGTCTCTCCCGGCCGGACGAAATACGCGCATAGTAATAACGTGCCCAAGCCCTAAGGTATAACGTGAGGTCGCGCTTATTACGTTATTATCATTATTGTTGTTATGAATACACGCGTATCCCCGACGACAACAATACGAGCGCGAAATCCCCCGGAGAGCATGATTTTTCATGGTCCCTCTATGCAGACGCATATTATACATAATATTGTAACATTATAATATAATATATTATATACCTACGCGTCGCGCTTACGCACAACAATAATAATAGTCGGTACCTACGAGCATAGTATACGATATAATGGTTCTCCCCCCCCCCCCACTATGCACGCGTACACGAATATTACGTTTTAGTAATAGGCCAAGTACGCCGGTCGGTCGGATCCCTCGCGATAATAGCGCACGGCAAATAGATAGAATATATACACACGCGCATTATCATAATATGTGCCGGCGTTATCGGCCGTGTGTTCGTTCACACAATAGTCGGATACCGCGAGAAGTATTAAATGTGTACATTATAGGTATAGAACGCCCATTGTGTGTGTGTGTGTGTGTGTGCTCGCCGATATAAACGAGTTGAGTGTATTATTATATATTTTTTCCACGCGCCCGCTCGCGTATATACCACGTGATAATCATAATATCGTATATTATTATATATATTATATTATTATTAATACGAGCGAATGCGCGCATCGTACATATATCGTATACACACATAATATTATATTATGCGCTCGAAAGCCACCCGACTAAATGGAGACATTAACGGCGGCGGCGGCGTTGTGGTACAGCGGCAGCAGGAGCAGGAGCAGCCCTCCGCGCCCGCAGCTAATCTCGTTTGAATGCCTGTCAAACTATCGGATTAAAGACGCGTGACGTACGCGCTATAATACCTCGGCGGTGGAGACACACGCGCGCGCACCCGTCGTATAATGTGCAGGCTGGCAGCCACTATATGTATATATATTATATTATAATATACCTACATGGTATATTATATTTGGTAGGTATATATATAGTGTAGAATAATAAAGTATGAGCCCGATGAGCATATACCTCCTGCCCGGTGATCTGGTATACTAAATGCATATGGCTACATAGGCGGTACAGTTGTACTACAACTCGCGCGAAAAAATGCGTATATTTCACGAGTAGTGGATTGACGCCCGGTAACTATTATTGGACATTGCGTCCATCGTGTGTGTAGATGCATTCCAAACCGAAGGAGCAAATTCCTCCCATTGACTTTTCATTAACTTGTGATATAAGACCAGGGACTGGAACCTTTTGAATTCATCGGTATCGGTTCCGGTACTGGTTCTCCAAAAATAAAATAACTGTTCCGGTTCCGTTCTGGTTTTAAAAAAATAAAGGTATCGGTTACGAATAATTTCAGTACCGGTTCCAGATAATTTAGGTACCTACCGAAAAGTATAATAATTTTAAATACCTATCCGGGATGTTGGTTAAATTAATAGTATGAGAAACATTAGACAATTTATATGATCATACATAGTTTATACACAAAACAGTAATACCATTAAATTATGACAAATAAAATTACTTTATTTTTGAACCTAAAAAAACCTATTTAAATTAAAAATGCCAGTTTGGTTCCGGTACTTATTGTTTATTAAAATAAAGGTTTCGGTTCCGTTTACGGTTCTTAATATTTTAAGGTTCGGTTCCAGTCCCTGTATATTATAATTGTATAGTTATTCTTTCTCCGACTATAGTTAATTTTACAACGGGCATTCTTAAATTAGGAAATTTTTATCTAGGTTCGATACCCATATTATGTGGAGCCTAGGTAGGCCCAAATACATCATATCTACTTAAATTTTTATTCTTAACATCCCGTTCCACGAGATTTAGATGTATAACAATAAATAACAATGGTAAGTAATCCTTTTATCATGAACCAGTCAATAGGGCGGGGAATTAAAATTTAAAAAACAATTTTAAAAGTATACATTTTTTTTTTGCCGGGCTCACAATAAAAGAATCACTCAACAATACATAATATTAGCAAAAATGAAAAAAAATATATCGTTCCTGCCGTGATCGATAGTGGGGCTTATTAGTTTGTACACGCGAATTATTAATATACACGATTACGAGTACCTATTTATAATAGGTATAATAATAGACATCGTTCACTGTTCAAATGATGGAGGTTTATGAGTTTTAGAGCCCTTAAAAAAAAAATTGGATTAAATATTATACATGGTATGGTAGTTATAGTAGGTATGTATCAAAAGAAAAAAATATATATAGTTAGTATGTATAGTAATGTACTATCTAGTGAAAATTGAAAATGTACTAATATTTGTTTTCAAGTTTGAATAGTAACTATATTCTTACCTAAATTAATTGACCCAGTTGTTTTATTCGAGTTTTTAATGTTTCCAAATAGTAATACATATTATTATAATTTCTAGTAAAATATAAATCATGCATAATATTAATATTATTATTATTATTATTATTATTATTATTTGACGATTTAATTGATATATGCATTTCATACGATCACCAAACATAATATTGTAGGATTGATTGATGGAAGTGTTTGATTGGTTACATATCGTTCGATATTTTGTTTGTTCGAATCGAAGGTATTTTTATGTTACGTCTATATAACTACAGATAGTAAGTACGCACACGTTTTATACACGTTCCAACCTGGGTTGTAAGTACACGCAACATGCTTACGAATCAAAGTTTGTTCATCGACGCTGACTTTTAAGTTTATATTCAAAAGCGCAACTGTTAAAACACAATATAATAATCGGAGCTCTAAACACTTTTAATGTTACTGAGTAGGTATAACCTTATAGATACAATTATATTTTTACTGAAGTTAATGTATATCAACAATTGCGTGTATTTTTTACAAAACTGTCAATGCCAGTTATAAGTGCTCTAAAAATCAAAAAGCAACGTGGGTGTGCATTTTTATTTCATTTGGGATTTTAATTTTTTTAGAAGAGATCTGCGTCGGCATTACCTTTGTATAGATACGTGCACGTAATGTTTCATAATATCTACTAAAAAACTATATGTTTAAACGTCCCCATATTTACTAAGTCATCGACAAAAACGGTTTTTTGTGTATTTAACATCATATTAATATTAATCTCTTTTCTGTGACATATTTTATGGCTCATAAGGAAAAGATTCTTGACATTTTTGTTTTTTTTTTATCTTAATATGATTTAGGTGTATTTCAAAAAACGTATCCACATATTTTGTGTAAAAAAATAACCATAGTTTCAGATTACACGCATTCATAATAATTTGTCGATATCTTAGATTACTTTTAAGGATAATAATAGCAGAAACAATGAACGATTTGTTTTGTTATAATAACTATAGATATTATAAAATAGTTACCATGCGTGATGAGTTCAATCCAAATATTTATTTCTTAATGCATCAACTGCATGGTTATTATCCGGTTTGGAACATGTGCATATGAGGCGAAGATTCGTCACTAAAAACCCGAGTGGTCACCCGTCCGAGAGCTAACGACGCCGGCCGATGCTTGACCTCACAACACATTAGAGGACTGCGGCCAACCTCCATGCCACACTAGGCCCAATCAATCAAAATGTTATAGTCTCCTAACATCAGTGAATTACTAATGTATAACCTATATACAATATACATATTATGTACCTTGCACTTTTTAAAGTTTTAAATATTGTCATGGCGACTTGAAATAGCTCAACTTGACGTAATTCTATCCATGTGTCTTTCATAATCTCACAGTCTATTTTATTGTCTTTTATAATATGAGTGGCACATTAGTGTAGTCCATCTATAAGTGCCCTCGGGGAATCCTAGACAGTTAAAACACTATAACTGGGAGTAAATTAATATGGGGTTAAAAACACATTATAATACGAGTATAATAATTAAATAAGGTTTTTTAAAAATTATCAATCAACATAGTTCTACGCGTTTTCGTCGTTTATAAAACCAAAAGTACAAAAGAACCTACATTATATATGGACTACCAAAATGTTGTGTGATGATCGAGGGGCACATACAATTTTAAATTGATTTATTTTTACTGTCCTTTGAATGAGTATTTACTGACAAATAATTTTGATATGCATATTATTTATTTATTGGATTTTACTAGCACTTTAAGAGAAAAAAATTAAATATATTATATATTTAATTTTTTTCTGTATATTATACAAACTTTACAAATAAATTACAATTTTGTTGCGTATAAAAATGTCTTGTATATGAATATATATATTCAAATTGGAATAATTATTAACAAAGACGGAAAGATTCAACATTGGCAAGAGACATTAATCTTCTGATTGGTTCATTCGCTAAGTAATTAGAGGTGCAAGAAGGAATGTAAAAAGAAGTAATATACTTGTATTCCTAAAATGTTGCTGTGGTACTCAGTTAATACTCTAAGTTAATAAGACTTAAGAGGTATGGAGAATCTATTTTTCCTGATAATGATTCATTTAAAAATTTGAACTCAAGAGCCTCTGCGCCTCTTAAGTCCGAGGAAACTTCGTTGGACTTGACCGCTGCCGACAAAGCGCCACGACACGAAGTGTAATATTATTATGTTTATGCACATTCTTCTAAGGACGGTTTTCCAACAGTTTATATTATATATATTTTTACCGAATCTTATACCACGTTGTACTTTTGTTATATATAGTATTGTATTTTTCGTTCACCGCGATAAATCGTTGTGTTGTTGTGCGGTCTGGATCGTTGGAATTCGGTATAAACTATATTTTGTAAAAGACCCTCCTCTTGTGCGTTCGAATATGGACGCGAAAAACCATCGTGTGTGCACGTAAATATATATATAGGTACCTATGTATATCATCCGCTTGTATAATATGCTGCCCGGGTGAACGATAAAAACGAAAAGTATTAAATCTCCCCTCCGATCCGGGAGACGCCATAAAACCTGTGAGAATAAAAACAAGAGGATTCAATAAATGTGTAAATTATTGCCGTCCCAGTCCTTTTTGATGGTACCGCGCAAATAGAGGCGGCCATGGCGGCGCGTATTCTACAGGTATATAATATTATTATATATAAATATATACCTATATATACAGCCGACGACTACGGTGGCGGCAAAATGCATTGCACACACACTCAAACTCAGAGGGAGCCCTATGGTTAACCTATAAAACGGGCATGTTTATTGAGTGCGTTCGGTTTTTAGTGTGCTGACGTACGTCCCCGCGATCGCTGTCCAAATGGTACCGTAATTGACTAGGGCTATAATTTTGGTTTTTTCAGACCTCCTGCAGCAGGACACGCCGCCGAATCGTATTATATACATCGCAAAGTCGCAATGCACAGGTGAAAAAGGAAACGAAAAAAAAAACATATAATGTGTATAAATAGCGTAGGTACACACACGCGCGCGGATTATACACAATTCTATTGAATTCGGGGAGAAACGATTTTTTTCAAGGACCGCAGCGTGTTACATATATTATCTGTCTGTGCTCTCTCGCACGCAGCATCCTTTGAACACTATACAAGAAAAGGCATACCTATATAAACTATAACAATAATTTATCGTACGATGTGTGTGCGTTTCCGAAACGATAAGTGTATGTGAATGATTTACCGTGCAGAGTTTGCAGGTCCACAAAAATGCGGCCAACGAGTCGTTGGAATCCAACCGAAGACTTAATAAAAAGTTCTTATCGTTTCACGAAGTTTCCACAACCATTCAATTCTAGCAACCCATATGGCACGACGCGCTCCATGTACCTACTCTTACTCGTACAAACAGAATTATTTGAACAATACTTCAATGATGTCCTTGATCCTTCACCGATCTTCGATATTTTTTTTCCATTCCCAATAATTAAAAATCATTCGTTCTTAGAAAATATATTATTAGGTTATTAGGTATTTCTTTTGTGTTATAGTTTTCAAGCACTATTCACATTATATATATAAACAATGTATTTACATTATATATTATAACTTAAAGGTAAGTGTTTTTTTGTCTTTAGTGTACTTTCAATAAACGAGATATATTAATATTTATCTTTCAAAATCGTTGAATGTATACTCAACAATATTACTGGATACTTCACCAACAGTTAACATGCAATTGATTTATGTATGAGAAGATTTTAGGGAAATAAAAAATTCAAAAGTAATTTACCTTTTTGAGAAAATTGAAAGCACTATGTATTAAAATGTATATTACTGGAGACTAAAGAGTGTGTGAATGATTCACGTGCGGTCATAAAATAACATTTAAAAAATAAACAACGGGCCACGGTGTTTCGTTTATGCGATATAATAATGATAAAAATGAAGATGCGTCACTAAACCTACGGTGGCAAGTATATACATGTGCTCTTCTAGAATAACAATAAATTACGTCCTAAAATGTTACTTGACCGTTAATGTCGAGATTTTTAAAACTGATTTCACCTCGTATTAGTATCGAATCTACATTAAAACTACAGGCGCGTAATTAGATTACGGGGTTTTTACGAGATTCTTACTAATGTATTAAAATGTAGTTTGTATACGGTGGTAATACGTAGACTTAATGCTTCGATGGTAGTTCATTAGATATACAGTACAATTACAAGAAAAGATTTTTGATCGCAACACAATTGTATTATTACAAAACATTTTAAAACAGTCATATTCATATAATAGTGATGGCGTGTACGACCGACTGACTGAACTATAGCCCATACTACATAATATTACATTTTCTTATAGTTTCTTAATTGGTGTTGCATTTTATTTTGTTATATTATTATTATAAGAGTGTGTGGGGGGACAATCCCTGCACGTATATATTTTATCCCCCCCCCTCATGGCTTTGCCCTTTACGAGTCCATTTGTTAGAGAATTACCCCCTAAGAAAACAATTTAAATTACTCCTACCTTTTAATATTTCAATGACAATAATATTAGTTTACAGTGGTAATAATTGATGATAGGAAATAGTAAATACCCTATTAAAAACCACTTTAAAACTCAAAAATTATGAAATAATGTAAATTTATTAAAAAATGTTTAAAAATATTTATTAGTTATTTTAATAATATTAGATGTGTTACACAATATTAGCCTGATCTCGGCATGACATATTATAACGTGGAAGGTTAAACATTATAACCTACCGAGTACTGCAGGTATAATATTTGTTTTTATGTCTATCCCGAAGGACAGATACTCAAGTGTTTATTTTCAAATACACATTTTTTAGTATTTATTTATTGTATATAAATTATTATTATATTTACATCCCATTAGCATTAATAATTGAAACATAGTTTATAAGAACCCTTGGAGAATAAAAAAAAAAATATGTATAAACTACCTACCAAATATTCGTGTACTGTAACATTATAGGTCCGTGTTTGTATTGACATTCGAATTCAGTCAGGGAGTTTATTTGTCGAACCTCTCTTCTACGACCGCCGACAACTATTAAAGTCACACGTGTATTACGTGTACATACCTACAACTAGCGTTGGAGATTTGAACGACTTTCATACCAATGAGATGCGTCACGTTTGTAACAATATATTATTATTATTATGTGGTTGCGCAATAATATGGTGGTGAATTAAAACCCATGGGCATAACTTTATTAATATACCTACTTAAATGTCATACGTATGGTCACAATTATTACACTGTGTTCAGCTTAAAAAGGGTGATTACAATGATTTAATTTTAATCGAGTCTCACCCGCTCATTCGATCGTTAAGAGTGCGTCTCACCCGCATAATATAATATTATTGTCTCCATCTAACAAGTGCGTGTAACCGCCATAACAAAATATGTTAGTTCTGCAGTTGTCATTATAAGTTTTTTATTTAAGTGAATTTACCTACTGTTCAAACTTAAAGGTAACAATATTGTACCTATATGGTTTATTATTTTAAGTGGTTCTTGGATATTTTAATTTTGAAGCGAGTTATGAGCATTTTAAAATTATTGTAATATTGTACACATCACTCATAAGTTATAACTAGTTCAAAAATTAAAATATAGAAAAACCACTAACAAACCACAGAAAATGTTGTTGCCTTTAAGGTTAATAATAGTTCAATTCACTCCAATGTAAAAACTAATCATAGCTAAACGAGAATTTCTGAACATCAATTCGCTATTAGGTATAAATATACGTTATACGTATAACTACATAAGACTTGTAACGGAGATAAAACAATAAACAGGTCATTTTAAGTCTTATCAGGTCATGAGACGTTATCTTAATGAGCCACGAATCTTGCTAAAAAGATTTATTTGATAATTATATAGTATTATATATTTATATATTACATACCATGCCAAATGTCTACGTATACCAAATGACTTTTAAATTCTATTCATTACGACTGTTATGCAATTCAATAATATTGCAGCAAAAATTAATCAATTTACTCGAGAATATTTACTTACAAATTGTATTGACTGTTCAAACCATTCACGCGTTTGATACGCACTCGGCACCAAAATCATTCCATCGACAAAATTTTTTTTTAAAATATATTCACACTGCACAGTCGCAAATTTATGTGGCTTTCCGACATTCTCTCTCTGTTTTTATATTATTTCATTTAAACGGAACATTTAGAAATCGTTTTGAATTCAACAGATTAATATTGGCTGTAGTCTGCACTCTATGCTTCAACGCATCCACAACATTTATACCATGTCCGTGCGTCGTGTAACTTTATGCTGACGTCTTGTGTTGTAGATGTCACGTGCAGATTTAGTTCGTTATAATGCGAATGATCCAACGGTGATCGAAAAATTGACCTCATCTCTTCAATTGCAATACTACAGGTACACGTAGGTGCACGGGTAGACGTAGTCATTAGGAAATGTTCAGATGTGTTTGTGTAAATACTTATCACATAAATATTTAATATGATATCGTACACCAATTGTTGATATAGGTACCTAGGTACATACAATATTATTAGTTAGTAATAACTATGATTGTACAATATGACGTATACCAGTTGATGCAATGTATCAAATCGCGATCGTCATCGAATTATTAGTGCAGATTAGATGCATTTTCTTTTCGTCGACTCTTATAGAGACTTATTTATCAACCAGTGCGATACAAACACAAAGCGTGCCTATATAATAATATACTGTTCATGTTGATATATATTATAGGTACAACACACATGATACTTGTTATACAAACAACTCGTTAGGCGTGACTGTGTTTCCCGGTTCGTTAGTCATATTAAATATATAATTTATAGACGGCTCGTGAATAAAACTAATAATTAATTTAATGATCGACCGCCGGCGTGCGATATCGGATGGAGGAAAACTGCACACGACGAGTTGCCCTCATAACCGATTACAATTTTATACTTAGGCACACATTGCAAGTACACATATAATATTATAAAATATAAGTTTCATTGAAACCTAATCATTTTTCAGTCACGATACGACCAGCGAGAACGCATTAATTGCTGTGTGCGTTGCAGCCTGCAGTTGCATTGCTGCCGCTGCAACTGCGCGTTGTACTATTGTAACTCTTTGTAAGTGGATTTTACGAGAAACACAACCACCCCCCCCCCCTCCGCCCCTCACAACCACTTCGCCGCTCACCGTTAGTTTATTACGAATACGACTTCGGTGGTACTTAATCTTTAATCGAAACGTTTTTTATTTATTTATTTATTTATTTATATATATATTTTTTTTTTAATTCATCCACTCCTCCTTCTTCTATATTATATACACACTGACGTTTTATCCAAATTCCTCGTAGACCTCAGCTTCATTAATTATTATTATCTCCATCCTCTCTATGCCACACTGCTGTATTCCGATATATTATGTTTAGTTCGAATTCGATTTGTTGCCTTTCGTTGTACGTATATTATGCATACAATACAATGCGAGGTGTACACTAAGAATTAACGTAATTCGAGTTTTTAATTTAAAAAAAAATAATAATAATTACATAAAAACTAGACGTACCTATCTATGTATATAGATGTAACGTAATACTCTCGTAATATATCAAAAGTGTTTAATAGTTTTTAGTTTACATGGCGTGATAATATAATAATCATATATGCAGCGGCGCAAAAGATTAAATTAATTTTTTTTTAAGTAAATAAATCATATCATACAAAATGTACATATCGGTGTACATCTTGTTTAGTTGTTTATTATAAGCGATAGGGTAATTATTATTAATTATTATTATATTATGCGTATAATAACATTATGGACGAGACTTGAACGTTTTTATAGAACAATACTATAGTAGGTATATAGTTAATGAATATTAAAATCTTTTTTTTTTTTTATTATTATTAGGTTTAAGGTTTCGACGACTGAGGTCATTAGCCTATAAGATTCGTAGGGATGGTACAGTAGGGTTGGAAATATTGGTACGGTCGGTTAGGAACACTTAACCTAACCTAACTTACGTGTATGGCCATCCGAGAACTAGTGACAGCGGCCGTTGCTTACTCTCCAGCACGTCACTAGATTGATTTCAGACATTGAGCCGCGCTGAGCCACAATTAAAATGTTTTATTTGTTTATCAGTCCAAAGCATATTATTACAAGCCGGTATAATATTATAATAAATTTCACTCACTAAAATAATTGTAAATAAAGGCTGTGCAAATGACATGAGGTCAGTTTTGAGTGCGCAAATATAATATGTAGTATAATATATCATAATACTCGTGAAAGACGAGACAGATAATATTATAATACTAAAACTTCTTATGTACTTTTGCCTCGGTGAAAACGTTAAGCGACCCATTTTAGTGCATAACAATATTTCATAAAATACGATTTATGCTATACGCGTTATATATTTTATGGAACCAAACAGTTAAATATTTTTTTATGTTTTAATTTATGGCGTAATAATTGGACGCAATTTCACGTGATAAAACAAAATAATCTCAAAACTGCTGTCTGTCGCATTACATATTGTACGTGTATTGTACATATAATATAACGAATATAGACAGTCCTTTGGATGTCTGACCACATATTTTCATTCGTTAATCGATAGGATTTTATTGGTAACATTTGCGTCGTAAAAAATTAAGCCTCATTATTATTCATTCTGTAGGTACCATTATGATAAGTCTACCACACAATATGAACGGTTTACGAGAGATATTTCGTGGTCCATATATATATATATATTATTATTAGGAAGCAAACGTAAAAAAAAAAATGTCACATAATATGAACTAAACTTATATCGCCATCATAATATAATATAAAGTGGATTAGGTACCTAACCTATACTCGTAACCATTGACGTATAAAATATGTGATGCGCACTATAAATTTCGACGATAAACGGTTAAATGTTTATTTTTTACCGATTGTACATTATTACACCATTGTAAACATTAGTTGTATCGATATAATAAAGACATACAACCTTTATATAAACTTTAAAAATGTGTTAAACACGCACGAAAGCAGTTTGCTATACATTTGAAACGATTGCGACAGCCGACGGACGGACGTGCGTAAACTACGATGATGGAACCTATATATAGACATAATATTATATAAAATATATATATATATATATATACGAAAACAATTCTCCACAGGCCCATAATGTGTATAATAACAACGTAGGCTGTGCAGGTAACAGCGGCGCACATTATACTACCAGCTATATTTAGGTATTATAAATTAAAATATTTTTTGTACACATAAATATATTATATATTATAAATGTGTGTGTGTGCTCGTGTGTGCGTATACTTTGTTTTTTTGAAACGGAACGCTACAACGCGGCATTGGAATTTTGTGGGCGTCTTGTAACGATGATAATACTAGAGAAATTATAAAATAAAAATAAAAAAACTCTCGAAGAATGTCATTCCACTGCTTTCCAAATACACTTGCACACAGATGGTGTATACATATTATATATATAAGTACCGTGCCATTGTTATAATAGTGTTTTCTACGACGGCGCCCAAAACGAAATTCAAGACGACCGTTTGTAATATTGTCAACGCGCGATGATATTGTATTATAGGTAAACGCGCACTCTGCCCGATCGCAGACGACTTAATTTATACTGTCGGGAGGCACTTTCGATTTACGTCCGATAGTCGTCCCTCGTGAGAGGTTTGGGCGGAGTAGGGGTTTCTGCCTCGTGGAAAAGGTACATATTTTTCTCTATACTGTTGATAATTGCGACGATGACATATTTTATTGTGATCGTTTATTGCGATCTCGGTCGATATTGAGTTAGGACTAGGTACTTCATAATATTATGGTCGATGGTTCAAATACTGTCCATCCGAACACGACCACTAAGACTGCGGATGTTTAAAAAATTGCAAGCGCACTAAAAGGGCAAAAAGCTTAAAATTTACCAGAACATATTATATATATTTGGTACCGCACCCTATAAATGATGTGAATGAATATTTTAATTAGAAAATGCCGAGTGAAGATATTTTGACTACTGCAGATATATTATGATATGCGAGATATTATTGTCCCGTCGTGAGAGTAATGGTTTTAAAACCTAATCGAAAAACGTGCGCGGCCAACATTACGTCTGCACATAGGTTCATAATGTTATCTCCTATACGAATTTATATGGATATTATATTTGGCATAATAAATTGCGTACCGAACGGCTTCAATAATATTATGTCATCGGTGTAGCAGTGGGGGGTGTGAAACCCACTCCGCCCCCGCACCCCGGGCCGATATATTTTCAGATATTTGGACTTATCGTTTCACACCCCCCGCTGATACTATATAAATATATATTCCATCGACGGTTTTGGTTTCGAAATTCCCTCGTTTTGGCGTTCCATTTAACGACCGAGCGATTAATGCGAGTTTTCGGAATTTTCAAGCAGGCCCCTTAAAAAAAGTGGCTAATATGATAATATAATGGGTACACGATTTTTCGATTTTCGAAGATCGGGCAGAGTAAGGGCCCCGGGGTGCCGGCCGTATAGATAAGGGTTTTCTGTTGGTTGGTTTTCGTCGTTCGTGGCCGTTTACGTCACGTTCGTCTTAATAATAAAACAATTTACGGTGTATGCGAATGAAAACAATATATAATAGTATTATTATTGTTCCGAACGATTTCCTGCTGAGGCACACAAAACGCGTACGCGAGGTCGTCCGTAACGCATTCGTCATAGGATATTTGAAAAGTGTTGGGTTGCCTCAAATACAATACGACAATCGTTTTTTTCTCCATCCCCGAAAATGTCATTTGTCTTTACACCGCACCGACGTTTCCGGATTGTACCGGTTTAGCACACCATAATATACATAATAGTAATATTATTATTATTATGTCCATTGTACAATAATATTTATAAAATATTTACACTGCAGGCGTATGCCATATGCGTACCCCTACTTAATAAGGAGATCCCACCCGGTTATTTTCCGCTTTTGTGTAACACGCGCGCGTGACATAGGATTTTAGACCCGTTTTAGGCCCGGGCCCCTCCTCAAAAAGTCTCGGGCCCCTCGTGGACCACCCCAAAATGTAAATTAAAAATAAGCCATAATCGGCTAAGTATTCAAAATGATCTCATAATTTATAAGAATGTAAAAATATTGAGTCTCGCTCGGCATTTTCTAATTAAAATATTCATACACATAATTTATAAGGTGCTGTACCAAATATATACAGTGTGTTCACGCTAAGAGGTACCACTAAATATTTCGGTTCTATGACCTTGTATTGAAATGGGGTTTTCACTGAATGACAAATGATACTTAAATACACATTTTTAGATAAATTTAAAATTTTTAACACTTTCGATACGCGCATGCGCGATACAACTTACTTTTTTTTAAATGGTAACACCAACTTTTTTTTACATATTCGGATAGAGTATTATTTTTTAAACAATTTATGTATAAAAAATTTTTTTCTAATTACAAAATTTACATATGCAATTTGACGATGAAATTTAATATTTACCAGGAATAAATGTATAACGAACAAGAATTATAGTTATTTATTATAGTTATTATAGTTATTACTGGCAAATGTTGTCAAAGTTATTTTTACTATTTTATCTGTATGCAAACAGGTATTTAACAATATTGGATATCAATAAGAAAGAATAAGTTGAATTTAGTTTAGATTTCGTCAAAAAAATATTAAATTTCATCATTAAATTGCATATGTAAATTTTGTAATTAGAAAAAAATTGTTTATACATAAATTGTTTAAAGAATAATACTCTATCCGAATATGTAAAAAAAAGTTGGTGTTACCATTAAAAAAAAAGTAAGTTGTATCGCGCATGCGCGTATCGAAAGTGTTAAAAATCTGAAATTTATCTAAAAATGTGTATTTAAGTATTATTTGTCATTCAGTGAAAACCCCATTTCAATACAAGGCCATAGAACCGAAATATTTAGTGGTACCTCTTAGCGTGAACACACTGTATAATACATTTTGGTAAATTTCCAAGCTCTTTGCCCTTTTAGTTCTCCATATATAATAGTAATGATATTATTATTATTATGTTCAATATATATTGTACAATAATATGTATAAGATATTTATACTGAAGGCGTATGCCATTTGCGTACCTCTACTTAATAAGGGAATTCCACTTGGGGATTTTCCACCTTTGTGTAACACACGCGCTCGCGATATAGGATTTTTGACCTGTTTTAGGCCCAGACCCCCTCAAAAAGTCTCGGGCCCCTCGTGGACCACCCCAAAATGTAAATTAAAAATAAGCCATAATCGGCTAAGTATTCAAAATTGATTTATAAGAATATAAAACTATTGAGTTGCAATGTATGACGCGTCACGATATGAGCAACGTTTTGAATGGATTTAAAACTATGCACTGTATGCCTCATAGGTAACCTGAGTCTGAATACTAACATAATAAGTAATTAGTAAATACTTTTTAAAAGAATGCCCATTGCGTGAGTTGTATATTTTAATTGATATTGTAACATATACCTAATATGTATTGTAAGTTTAAAATATTTATAGTTATGCTTAACAATAGTTATACTCAATTGTACTACAATTGATGCCTGATGGTTTGTCGAGTTTTGTGTGTAATTTTGGGTGTAATTTTGGGTTAGAGAGGATGTACCGCCACTTAGGTTCATGCGAAGGATTTCTTCATCGAGGAAGTTTTAAAAATGAATACGCCATAAATAATTATTAGTAAATAGTATTATATTTACATTCATTTTTTAAATACATATATAAAGTTTTTCATCGATAGAAATTGTATAAAAAAAATTCTATTAATACATGCTTACAAATCATTGTTATAGTACATTTACACGACGAAAAGAAATTGAGGTAATGGGGGTTTTAATCCCCCCCTCCTCTTGGAAAAGTGCGTGTCATCACTATCAAATAAACATTTTGGCCTGGTCCACCCGGTGTTGAAATTCTGGCGCCACCACTGGACGTGTTCCTTGCCAAACATACCAATATTATTGATCTAATGAAACGATAAGAATTCTGAAAACAGATTTAAGCTTGTCGTCAAGTCTACTTGAAATCAGATTTTCCACATTTTTGATATTATTCCCGAATTTCGAATAACGTTATATTAAAGAAGTGTAATAAAAAATGTTCATATTTCTTACTTGACGACAAATTCAAATCAATTTTTAAAATTCTTATCGCTTTATTAGATCAACATTGGTATGTTTAGCAAAGGACGTGTCTAAAATCCTATGTCGCTTGTGTGTTAGACAAAGACAGAAAATCACCGGGTGGAATCCCCTTTGTTTTTTCTCATAGATTTTTTAACGATACGATTTTGCACAACAAATTGCGTGCGAGAAGACGACGTAGGCGGAGTACGCATTAATTATTGTAATTCTATTTTTTATGTTTTTCGTAAAAATAAAACACAACAATAAACCATATAATAGCGTAATAACGCTATATTATTATTATGTATTTCCCTTCACAACATCTGCACTGCAGTTACTAAATTTATCGTAAATTTTAATATTCATTGCACAAGGTAAATAAATTCTAAAAAAGCAAAATAATTATTGCGATCGTAATATACACCAAACTGTAATCGGCGCGTGATAATGAAAAAAAAAAATCAGTTAAGTTGTCAAAATGTTTGATTTTTAAACGATAATTAATATACACGTATGAAGTAATATTATGATTAAATTATAACTTTTAAATTATACTACTCCACCTATACTTACTATTTTATGCACGTTCATACACACGTGTGACGTATGTGTTTATCAACAAGAATGGTGTTGATCGAATAAAATATTTGCAAAACATTTAAGTTGATTCTGAGATAATGCATAAGATAATATTAATATCGTCTATCGAAACAGGCACTGTAATAAGTATTTCCAAGGATAAATCGAATCGTAAATTGTCCAAGTTTCCAATATAAGTAAGTTGTACGTACAACATGATAATAATATATTATATAGGTACTGCAGCAAGGAATGTGTATACGTAAAATTTAATTTATTTTCATATTTTCCTCATTTATTTGATTTAATGTATAGCTATAACTTATAAATACAACATGGTACGTCATTAGTGTATAAATACTCAACATAACTTTATTATGTACCTAATATTAATACTGACATTTTTATTTTTATTCGAAACTAATATATAAGGTATGCACCTTTCTAATTTAATTTTGAAATGTATCCTTTTAAGTTATTTTTACTTAAATATCCATCATATTAATGAAGTTCTAATCATTCAGTTGTTATAGTAATTTGTTATTATTAAAATGAATAATTGTATAATGATCCGACACGTATAATAGGCACGTTGTATCACCCACGCACATTATCTGGTCACATCTGTGGTTATAATTTATCGACAACGACTTTACCACGAAATGATAAAAATTATCTTCTGTAAAGTTTTATTTCCAATCCCTATGAAACGTTTTTGTTCGGAAACACAAAACCGTAAAATTTGTCCGATTCAATATATAATATATATATATAACGTCGTGCACGTTATCAGTATTCGTCGTAATGGTTTGTCTGGTGTTTCTGCATTTGACAACCTATATCGTATATTACTATGATAATAGTATATATAGCTAGCGAACGTCGTACGCGCATAAAAGAAGAAAATGAAGAAATAATCGTAAAAAATAATGGAAAACGTCAAACCGAAACACACCCTCCCAAACTCGCTTATTGTATATATACATATTATATTGTATATAAAAGCGATGTCCAGATGCAATTTATTAGCCTACAGCAGTGGTGGTCCACAGATAACGTTTCGTTTGTATTTTTCGACTCTGCTCGGATCGGCCGAGATAAGGCGCGAGAGAGATCATGTCCGATCTGTAGTGTACATCGCAGGTTACTCCGAAGGCACCCCGCCCCACTCACCCCTTTACGTCTCCGCGCAGGAGGACGCTCAACAACAATAATATCTGTAAAAGGAAAAAGTTATAAAAATACTCGTTGTATATATAATATAATAATATATTAAATAAATACGATGGTACGTGCGTACTACTGCAGCATCGGCAGCGGCGGCGGAATCCTTTGCGACGGCTCGGCAGCGTATATATTTATATATATGCTCGAGGGACATATAATAATAATAATAATAATAATAATGTGTGCGAGTAAATTATGTACTGGCCTCACGCCGTTTTCGGTCTTTTGTCCGGGCCCTCTGGAAATTCAAAAGTCCGCGTAGGTCGCCCAGCGGCGTACTACAGATCCCGCGCGGGGTACACGACAACAATATACACGACGAATGATAATAATAATAATATACGCGATCCTTACGACACCACCGCGTGCGAGGCCCCCCGCCTGAGTCATTCAAGACGGAATGAATGAACCCGGTCTGACCATCACTATCCGAGACACACCGTCGCGGCATATAATATTATATATTATATTATAGGTACCATCATAAAAGGATATGTCCTGCGTATAACGACGCTCGCCTTTTACGCCGAAATAATGTGCCATCCTCCCGCGCCATTGTCGAACTATATAATATTTGTATTGTGTCCGTCGTCCAGGCGTATCCGCAGTCGTTATCAATGGACAAACTACGGTCATCGGTGTGTACCCATCATATTATATAAGTATATAATACCATTGTAGGTAGGTAGGTGGGTAGTAACGGGGGACGTGGACATAATGTTTTCACGGATTTATATAATAATATAATACATTACTCGCGTACATGCGATGTCTTGCAGCGTGTGTAATGCGTGTGTGTATAGTTTGTTGTACCCGAGGAAACGTGACTTCAGGGTCACGTCAATAGTCGATTATTATACTGCATGGGGGACACCATTATGAAACTGCACTGCGACACAGTGTGCATAATAAGAAATATGTCGAGCACGGTGACCAGCAGTGTCTGGAAAAGGTCTAATAAATCTATAATAATATACGTATGCTTGTCAAAATTCGTGTGAAATGAAACGATGTTTTGAATTTCAATCGTATATACGCACAACTGATGCGGTGTTAGCATGTCCCCCCCCCACTACTTTGAAAGTTGAATAACTCTGGAAGTGGTTGAGAACAAACAACGGGATTAAAAGCACAGACGAATGGGATTAATTTTGTTTCGAAATTCTAAAGTGGTGGGGGGAGCGGGGACATGAAGCTCATCGTGTACATGCTCCTCCCTTCCAATCAATGTGCTCACCTGTCGCCAGCCTGACTACGCTAAATGTTTTCAAAGTATTATTGATATTACACATGAAACTTTTTTCACATAAGTTTTCGATGCATTTAATATTTAAATGGATATTGAAGGTGCATATTTTTCATCGGTCGATTGAAGTTTGAAAAACATACCATAGGGATCACGTATGGCAGAGTGCAGCGTACATGCGTATTTATCGTATATTAAAGTTTGTTTTATTAAGACAGTGACCGCTTGACTAGGTCAGAATAATCTAAAATATCTTCTATTACTGTTGTAGGTACCTCGAAAAAGGTAAAATAACATTTTCCTTTGATTAAAAATATAAAATTAAAAATTATATCTCAAGTCGTGAGTCGTATCATACAATTTAAATATGTTTTACACATCCGCTATTTTTCAAAATATTATGTTATAATATAATATTACATTTTTCATGTGTGTTAATTTTGTAATTTTCTTTTTTTATTCGTTAGATTTATGATTTTATATTCAACATTTCCAGGTGGCCATCATTTTGGGTTATCCAATTTATTGGTAGAACACTATAATACTCCTTCCCTGTAATCAGGGAATAAGACAACCACCCACCTTGGGGAAATCTATACAAGTAGATACCAGATATTATTATATATTATTGAGTTAATAACAGTAACCACAAAATGTACCTAGCAAGTTAATAAATAAATAATGCAAAACATTTTAAAGTAAAACGTATTTTTTTTTTTTTATCATAGGCCATAATAAATCTATATGCGATTGTTGAATAATTCTATTTTACAGTATAACGTTCAAACGGTATTTAGCATTTATAGACAAACAGACGAGTCAGGTCGAGTACAAGACATATTGAATATTATTGTTAAACCAGTGTAAAATAATATGTTAGGGGTGTACTTTGATTTATGAACAGCATGCATACGAGGTATTGGGGTATCTGCATACAACTAGAAAATGGAAAATAACAACCCCGATTTAAGTCTAATTGTAACAAAGGCCGTTTGATTACGCCATTAAATTTCATTTTATTTTTCGTAACTTATATAACAGTACACAGAAACGTCTATGATATGTTTCTATAGTGGCGTACACTGATATTTTAAATTGGAGGGGTTATATAATAAAAATGTTTGTAATATAATATGAATAATATAGATAAAAATGTTTTTTAAATTGTATTAATTTTTATACAGCTATATTACATATAGAAAAAAATGCCAGGGGTGAACATCCCCCCCCCCCAACACCCCGTTTCACTGTTTTCAGCACACAAAAACACACCGGTGATATCGTGCTTACGTTATAAAGCAACATTGATCGTGAAACACCTTAATAACGTCCCCTACAGCGTTATGAAACATTAGTTGCACAGAGGGCGCAATGACATTTTGATTGTTGTTTTATATAATAGACAATTGTAACTTAATAGAACGGTTTGCATAGAGATGCTAAAAGTTGAGTTCAATGCAATATAATATAGAAAATCGTCAGTGACGTATTTAGGGAGGAAGCGACGGGGCCTAGAGCACCAAAATCGTAAATATGCCTCTGAACATCATTTAAAAGATAATATATATAATTTAAAGAGTATAGTAACATCACTTGGGACTTAAATTGTACACAAATCGATAATAGTAAATTTTATCTCCGATAAAAAATGTTGTCATACATATTTCTATTACGGCTATATTTTTATAATACACACACCAGGGACTAGAACCTTTTGAATTAACGGTATCGGTTCCAAAAGTGGTTCTCCAAAAATAAAATAACTGCTCCGGTTCGGTTCTGGTTTTTTGATAAAAAAAAAAATAAAGGTATCGGTTCCAAATAATTTCTGTACCGAAAAGTATAATCATTTTAAATACCTATCCGGGATGCGGGTTTGAATTAATATATGAGAAATATTAGAAAACTTATCGTACATAGTTTATACACAAAATAGTAATACCATTAATTAATTATGATAAATAAAATTATTTTATTTTTGAACCTAAAAGAACCTATTTAATTTAAAAACTCCGGTTCGGCTCCGGTACTTTGTTTATTAAAATAAAGGTTTCGGTTCTGGAACAGAGTCTTTTAGATTCGGTTCCAGACCCTGACACACACACACACACACACACACACACACTCATTCATTTAGACATAACTACTATTATATTTTAGAGACATATATTTAATGCATTTCGTAAGTTTTGTGTTTTGTATACTTTACAGCACAAATATGAATTCGGTAAAAATGTTACATTTCTTAGTTAATTTCAGTCATTCGCTAACTCTGATTTAATGATTCACTGTAGTAGCCTAGGGTATTATTTAAATTTTTTAGCGAACGTTATGATTCATTCAAAGGAAATTTGTTTTTAGATAATTGCTTTTATGGCACTTTTGACTATATCGTTAAACAAAGAACCAATGGCAGTATACCATGAATAATATAGGTAATAATCGTTTAAACAAGTGGTGATCATGAACGGTTGTGGATATGAGAGGATAGATCCCCCTCATGCTTTTTTCGATATTTATAATAATATTATAAATTATATTTATAATGATATTATATATTATATTTATAATGATCAGATAGTACATGTTGAAAAATCAGCCACATTCTCACCATAGTCATTTGAACTGGTTTATACAATGAAGTGCACGATTATTTCGCACATTACCTACACTAATTACTAACCATTACGTAGCAACCCGTCTTGTCACGTTCGAAAGTTCTATGGTTGTCTATAACAACGTGTAAATATAATTCATAAAGTAAATATTATTATTTTAAATAAAATAAAATAAAATTACTTTTAAAACACACTTCAATATTTTGAAGACTGGGAATTATAGTACCTACTACGACAGCATGGAAGTATAGACCTATAATCATAGGTGAGCTTCGAAGTCACAAATTATTTTCAAAATAGTAATTTGCTCTTAGGTACTACAAAACGAACTACAAATATATTTATTTAATATAATATCCTCTTATTTAGAATATTTTTTCATATTTAATACATTTTTCATATATTCATGTCATATATATTCGAAACTATAAAAGGTCTATGCGCATACCTGTAGTGTTGCATAAAAGTATACGCCTATAATAATAGGTAAGCTTTAATGTTACAAATTATTTTCAAAATAATCATTTGCGCTTACTATAAAACGAACAACGACCAAACATATTTATTTAATATAAGATCCCGTTATTTTTATTTATTAAATTGTTCACATTTTCTAGTTTAGAATATTTTTTCGTCTTTAGAATTGAGCACGTTTTGAGCATACTAAACCTTACTCATTTTTAATACCTACATAATATATTTATTATTTATGTAGTGCATATATATTAAACTATAAAAGGTCCATGCGCAGACCTGTAGTGTATAAAAGTGGTGGAGGTCGTTATTATTTCCGTTGCGGCTTTCTACAATGCGCGTGTTTACGAAAGCCGAAAGGACCTACCGCGGAATATTTGAGGGACAAAAACTACCCAATATAATAATAGGCCGTTTAGGACTGGACAAATTCTCGCGTTCCACGTCAAAATTGTTTTCGGGCAGTATATCACACGATATGTATACATACTTACGACGTTTATTCTTTTTTTTGTGTCACGAAATAAAATCTCAATATAATACCTACACATTATTATGGTTATGCGTACTTACACAGACGCGTAGGTACCTATATATTATACAGTTTGGTAGGTACGGGACTACATAAAATATATAGCCGCCTTGCATACCCGAGTACGATTCTATTCAAACGTTTCGTGTTTTTTTGTCGTCCGGTCGTATTAATATACCTACACCCCCGTGTACCCACCCCTATTACACTTATCTCGTGCCGCGAGACCCATCACGTATATTACCTATACAATATATAGGTACTTGCAGCGTTGGAATTTCAAAAGATCGAACCGATCGGAGAAAAAATGAAAACTTTTTTGCGCGGCGTCCCGCGCTGTAGGTATCTGTGAGTACAGATGCCAGCAGCGCTTTTATGCCTTTGGCCGGCGCGGCGGTCGTAAAAGTCTTTCGATAATATATTATTATATCGCCCCACAGGTACACATGACGTGGGTGTGCACGTGTGTAGTGCGGTGTCGGTGCCGGTGGGTCTTCCGCCGACAAAACGGTTTAAATTTTCTATGGCTCCGCGGTAAAGGTTGTATATCCATTATATATATATATATGTGTGTAGGTGCTCTACTCTCGTACACCACACAACCATATATTATATACTATCGATATGGATGTATCGCCCGTAAATATATATATATAGCTATTATTATTATTGTGTACACATATATATGAATGTACATTTGCCTGGATTTATGTCCCGACGGTTTACACGTGTTATTATATTTTTTTATATTATATTATAGGTGTAGGTACCTATGCCTATATAATATATTATGTATTATTGTACTAAAAGTGCATGCGTGCTGCAGTGTATAACAATAATAATAATAATAATAATATACAATATAATATGCGCGTTATATAGCTCTTATACCCGCGGTGCGTGTGAATACGTGGATAGTTTGACATTTTTTTTTCGTCACGACGACGACTGTTACATACCGAAGAATTCGTGTGACCGATAACGAGAGCACTTGCCGGCCGCTCAGCGAGTTATTACTTATTATATGACAATATCATAACGATATAATAATAATAATAGTAATAATTCTATGGTCATATTACTATAAAATCATTATTATAGTGTAATAACAATATTATTATTATGTGCATATTTACTTTCGCCGTAAAGTGCAACACCCACGACGATGCAGGTGCAGGAGCTGGTGCTTCGATATATTATATTATAATATAATGTTAATTATATACGCATAGGCAAGGCTGGGCAAGCTAATGATATTTTTTAACTCAGTTAAGTTAAGTAAATTATTATTTTTTTCAATTAAATTAAAAATTAAGTTAATAGACATTTTTAATACATCAATTAAGTTGAAAAATACCATTAAATTGACTTAACTTCAATTGATAAGTTAAGTTAATAATAATAATTTAAAAAATGGATTTATGAGGGTTTTTTAATAAAATAAGTTCACTTGAATAATAATTATCATTCATGGGTATTAGGTATATATTACTTTTCAAACAATCTATATGTAATCATTATTGTACTAATAAAAAATAATTAACAACTCTAATGAGCAGGGCTCGTAAGTTCATGCAACTGCATGTTTTTTTTGCTACATAGGAAAACATGCTATCTGAGATATTAATCTGTTTCATAATAATAGTAATAATAATATGAAGTTTGATAGTCCATGTTTTTGCATGTTTTGGGTGTAAAGGCATATTTGGCATAAAGTCGATTTTTTACAGTCGTTAGTGCATATTATTTCATAAAAATATTTTTTAGACAAATATTTAAAAAGTTTTTTGTTTCTTATTTACTTTCTAATTTACAAAATTATTGTGTTTTGATTTATTTGTATTCAGTGAATGTGTGACTACCTAGTGTCCTAGTACATTCTTATTTAGATTTTATGCGGTTTACAAAATATCACGGAAACAAAGTAATCGCTACCTCTACCATCCTTCACCGTATAAAGTGGCAGCTTCTCACCAACCAGCATTTATAATTTTGTACATTGCTAAAGTATAGTTTTCTTACACTCGCCGATGAGTACTCGTATGAGTCGTATGCGTTTGTCCATTCAATTTCCTGTTTTAGTGTTTCATGTGAGGAAAAGGTACTGTAGGTACACATTATTCATATTTTATTTAAAAAATGCCGAAAGAAAAATAAACAGTTGCGGGCCGTTTGCAAAATTTTTTGGAGGAATTTGAACTTTTTTAAATTTATGGATTAATTATTATTATTATATAATTATGTATTATATAATTCGTGGCATCATGGACTATTGATGTCTTCATACAGGTGATTAATAAAATATATTCGTATTTATAATTAAAGATTAAAACTTTGCCTTTGTAAATAAACCTTATTTTTTTCTGATAATATTTTCTATATTCTGGGAATATATAATAATTATTATGAAACGAAAACACATAATAAACAAAATAGTTTTTTCAAAATTTGCTTAGGTAAGTAATTGGGAAAATAAAAAATAACATGAGTTGATTTTAAGTTAATGTAGAGGCAAATGAGTTAAGTTAATTAAAACACTGAACTAGTAAGTTAAGTTAATAAGTTAAAATCAACTCAACTTCTAACTTGCCCAGCCTTGCGCATAGGTACATACGACCTACCTAATAAAATATAATTTAGGTATATTATTTATAACTATATAACAATTTCATATAACAACATAATATAATATAGGTGGGATATTATATTAAAACAAAATATATTAAATTAAAGTATGAATCTTGCAGAATAATGTCATTATCGTAGTAGGTACACCTATACTATATAAGGCGCATATTAAACACAAATATAGTTTTTGCCTATATATACGGCACTGAGCCAACGTCTGAACGAATGCTGTATTACTAACGCATAACTCATAAGTACATAAGTTATATAACATATAGATTATATGTAACTAATTTTACGTTCAGAAGAATCCGTTTTACTCTGTTGTTTTCAAGCTGTCAAATTGACCTATATTCCAATATTTTGTTGCGTATATTTAAAGTTTAAATATCCGTATTTCTCAACCGTACAGAACCGGAAACTATTTTTTCTGAAACTTAAAGTTCACGCCAAAATCAAAACCAGAACACGACAAATTTGAAAGCATAAACTAAACTTTAACCAAAAAAACTTTAAAATCATACAAGCCCTGGACAATATAATCATCACGGCGTAACTAATAACATTGTTCATAATAACTCCGACGATACTGCCCATTTATTATTATTATATTTTATACTGATGCAGACAAAAACGCGCTTATTGTCATTAATCATCGACCGTGTGTTGTAATAATATAATCCGACGAAGCTCTATACAGTCAGTATTGTATTATACATTATACTATATGCGGTCTCGTCGCCAATAAAAAGCACCACCGCGACGCCGATGGTTTTCCACCAAACTTTCGTCGATCGCTTTGACACGTCGCGTTAATAATGGTATTTTATTGTTCGGACTAAATAATGTGTAATGTGACGTGCATAATATTATTATTATCAAAACTTATCCAATAATAAATAATGACAATATTCGTATCCCTCAGACGTCGATTAAAATCGGCTTTTGCTGTGCTGATAAAAATAATAGAATGTCGCGAAGCTGCAAAAAAGAACTCGGCTGAACATTTTACACCAGTTTAGTTAACCTCGACTTTCAATGTTTTCGATAATATTTTATTATTCTATAGGTATTACGCGTCCTCGTACGGCCGTACCTATATCCAAAAGTCATAGCGACAACGTTATGAATTGACGTCTTCGGTCCGACACGAATATTCAAAGAACGCGGGTTGTGTAGACTGACATGGGCACGGAGTCCTCAAGTTAGATGCAGTTGCACTTGGGTACTTATTTGCGTTTGGAATCTAAAAAATAATATCCACGAAAATGTATTTAATTCAATGTCTATCAATAATCAGCAATCGAGGTTCCAGAGTGTTGAAAACCATTCGTCGTTCTTTGATTTCGGTTTTGTCACACGAATCGACATATATAAAGTTTGGCCATTGGTTCATAACCAACCAGGTATGGTGGTTCACGTTTCAGACAAAAATAAAATATATAGGTTGATTTTTTTTATATCATTATTTATTTTTTTATGATACTATATCGAACTGTTGATGTAGTTTGATAAATGAGTAATAACAGATAACAAACATTGTATTATGTACCGCCGTAACTTTGACTCAAACTCAATTGATTCCGATTCGGGGGTGGGAGCGAGAAAGTGAGAGAGAGGGGAGAGGGGAGAGGGGAGAAAGAAATAAATAGATAAAGAGAGCGAGAGAGCGGTTGCCAATCAGTATACAGGATGATTTATTTTTACCGTGGACCTACAAATATTTTAAAAAATACAAGGAATTTTTTTTTAAACATTCATAAGACTACAATATAGGTACTATATTTGCATTTTCCCGTGGTATTGAATTCTGTAACTCTTTTCTTGAGTTGATAAAACAACAATTTACCTCGTATTTTCTTAGTTATTTCGTGGTTCAAGATAAAATAACCACCCTATATTATAGGTACACTCGTAATAATATGCGTTCAACAGACACTCGAGATAAGCAAGTAAAACGCGCGGTGGCGAACCATAATAATATAGCGTAATTGGTGTTTTTGAAACCGTCAACCTAAATATTTTCCAACCAGTTACGCGTTCCGGGCATTATCATTACTATATATATATATATATATAAACTACCACTACTATTTGCTACTACCTATTACTACTACTACTAATACTAATACTATTACTAATCATAATAATAACAACAATAATTACCATGACACCACCACTCTATTACCGTGGCTCTTATAGTATATACACCAGATACCTATTATAATATATTTTTACCGATAACGTTTTTGTGCGCATATAACTACGGTCACCTGATGTAATAATATTACACACACACACACACACAAACACTCACTCAAATAATAGTATAATATTGTATCCGACTGCCTTGCGATTATGATTCATAATAATATTATTTTTAATGTGTATACCTAATAAAACATTATAATTTTCCGACATAAACATTACACATTGTTTACTTATTATTCTCTGCGGCTTCGGTGAACTTTACCTATAATATCCCATATAATATGATTTTCTGTACACGATTTTCCTGGTGTCTGATTATTATTTATCATCCACTGTGCGTTTTTCCGATGTCTATTGCGCCGACACTTGTTGGAGTGAACGGAAAAACTGCACGAACAGACGGGAGGAAAAAATAATCACACGTCCACACAGGTTATGGTGAAAACACTACCTCAAGTTTTAGAAACTATTTCTGCAAAGGCGCCGGTTTGATGTACATACATTGTTACCTACCTATTTATACCTAGGTTATAATACCGTCGTCACCATCATCGATCACTGTGATTAAGCCGAATCCAAACATAAATAGTAATGTCAAACCGCTCATGCAATGAAGTTAATGTGTTTGCACATTTTATTTCATCTTTATATTAGTAAATACAAGCTTGAAATTCCTAATAGTTCGATCAACGTATGTTTTACGTTACCACTAAGGCATATACGGAAGTATGTTTTTCAATGTTTTGCAAATTATTCATATATTATGTTTGATCACATTATACTACAGACTGCAGTATAATTTTTTGAAACAAATTAATATTTTGAATTAAGGATATTGTTAGTATTTTAATATTGTTAGTATATCTGTCTATACCATAGTTTCTAGTTATCCAACACTCGTTTCATGCTTGCAAAGTAATATATATTATTCACACAAACTTTTACACAATATATTATATATTTTTTAAACCCAATAATCTTTTGTTTATTGTTCAGAGAATATTTTGCCAATTTGTAAAGCACAAGTGCATAATATGCTTGTATTTCAAGTTTTTAACAGTTTTTTTACATATATTATTATGATATGTTAAATTCACAGCTCATAAGTCATTGATCTAAATATCGAGAAAAATCTACAATGAATCCAAACATATATTGTAAATATACGAACAAATAACTTATAATGTTTTAACATTTGAATGATAATTATAAATTATTAAACACGAACACTATTCTTTCTTGGTGCTACTTTCTCGTTTTAAAAATCAATCGAACAACGGTTTATGCTCCTGCACGTGTTAAATGAGTCGAAAGTTGTGTTAAATATTGTTACTATTATTTTTATTATTATATTGCTTTTCGACATTTGTTTAACAACATTTAGCACAAATATAATATTCCTAATGAGACATAACAGTAAGTACGAAACTGGTTTGGAGTTGAAAGCCGGAATCTACTAACCCATTTCATATTTGCAGAGAATACTTTTTACTTGCGAGACCATCTTATCATGAAGAACTAATACTTAGCCCAATCATAGATACTTAGTTTACGACCTAAAGCCTATGTATATCACACGATGGTTTAAATTACATAAAACAAAAATAAAAACAATAAAAAAATAAGTATATTTACTTCATAAAATTTAAAAAGTAAAATCCCAAAAGTGGTTAAATTATTTTTTGTATAAATGTTGTTCTTTTTTTTATAAAAAAATAAGTTACAATAATTAAACATATTATGATTAATGATTTTTATTAAATGTGAATATTATTTTTTCACCATTAATAGGTAAGTGCGATTTTTTTTATAATTAAGGTATATTTAACTGAATTTTGTGTTTTAAATTGATTGAAATAATAAATTGTCAATTCTTCGTTCATTATACGTGAATTATAATATAATAGGAATAGTAATTATTATATAGACTGGAGGAGTTCAACTTAAACTACGAACATTTTACACCTAATTAGGTAAGTATGGGCATATAAGTTTAAAAAAAATTAAAACGGAGTTGTTACTATAACATTTGAATTTGTGCTTCTGACTATTTTGATAAATTACAGGTTATCTTTGTTTATTTTTATAATTAAGAACGCGAATAACTTGTCTTGCCGCCTACTTTACATTAAAATCATAACACAAAATATGGCAAATACACACTATCTTGTTCGGTATGATTAATGAAACGTAATTATTAGTTTTAGACTGTTCATTTTAGTTTTAAGTACCTACCTATTTTACTTTATAAACTTATGTAAAATGTGTTATGTACAAACATATTTGAGATATTGTGTTAAACTATTTCATCATAAATGACTAATTAAATCACCAAGTAGTATGTTTATTATGTTGTAATTTTCAAATAAAGTTCAACTAATTTAATATCTTGTGTAGTACCGACACCCGCCTTCCAATAATATTGGTAATTTTTGTTTATAATATTATGTTATAAAAGATATTAATCTACATCACAATATTAAAAAAAAAAAAAACCGTTGACCATTTTATGATTACGAGACATTACTAAGTAATGTTCATTCTTGATCAATCAATAATTTATTATTAGGTATAAAAAATGTATAATGAGACATATAACTATTATGTAAGCGATTTAATATACAATTTATTCAATTATTCAATATCCGTTATGTTTACTCTTGTACATCTATAGTAGGTGCAAAAAACAAATATTAATATAATTATATATTCACAATAATCCATTAAATGTTATCAAAGTTTAAAAATCAAATGATAGCTTATGCACCTAAAATTCAAATATAAATTGGTTATTCAATTTGAAATGTATTGATGCCATCGTGTTATAAGTTACAACTACAATCCTGATCACCGCAATAGAATACATTTTTATTCAGAATCACAGTAGGGTGTTGTACAGCATAATATAATATATATTATATTACGTTTCATTTAATTTATGAATATAAATATGATATTATATTATTATTATGTATATAATATTGTATATTTGTTATTTTCTCTTTGTGGAGTGTTTAACACTACAGTTTTGAGAACATTTTCAACATTTAAACGATAAAAAATGCAAATCTACATATTTTGTTGTTGTAGGTACGTTTGCCGTTTATCGTTATTGTGCTGTAATATTCAAACACTATAATATGATATGAAAAAGTCTGTGTATAAAAGCAATTCAAGAGAAAGGAAAAAGGAGAGGCAGAGAGAGAGAGAGAGAGAGAGAGAGAGATAGAAGCAATAATTACTGTGGTGTAGTAAAATTGTAATTATAATTGGTATGGACGTTTTAAATATACCTAAAGCAAAAGAATAATAATTGATAAAACAAAATAATAAAAATTGAAACGATTATGTCTCACATATTTTATGAAATCAGTCAAACAATCGAATACATTTGACCTCATTATGTTATTTAAGATTTATACAATATAATAATTTAATGATACCTGATGACGGGCATTTGACTATTAAGGTGGCTAGCAATTTTAATCACTGATAAGCAGATCGGGTATTACTGCAGCCTTCTAACGTGTCTGCTTGCAGTACTACTAATACATTGTACTCTCTGTGCATGATAGCCGGTTTTATTAATTAATTTTTTCTCTTTATCTGATTCGTTATTTTTATCTCTTTTTTTTTACGAGCCTTCATCAGAATAATTCAATCTCACATCGTACTGGGTCAGCGGCATATGATTCTACATAATAATAATAATAATAATAATAATAATGTTACTCAGTCTTATCATGAACTGGACCGCTATGATCTTGATTGCATGCTTTCTGTGAGATTCAAGTGTCTGGGTTTCACACCCAAAACGATTGGTCTGAGTTGTCTATATCATGCGGCAATCAACTTATTAAATCATTATAATTTGATACGACCCCCCCCTCTCATTGTCGTTTTTTTAAGCTAGTAAAACGGTATATTACATGAATTTATTTTAAGACTAGGAATTTCGATTTTGAATAGTTATACTATTAGAATAATCTAAGGGGTGCGCTTTGAATGTAGTTTCTTCCAAACCAATATTTCTTATACCTTACTGTTACACATTATATACGAAGATAAAATGATTTTGAATTTGGTGTAATTAATTTATAGTATGATTGTATACATACCACCCATTTAAATATAATGATTATAGTATTTCATTATTTAATTTAATATTACTTGAATACCTATTATTGTGTATAAATCATTAGGATCTTAATATCGAGTGTCACTATGAAAACGAAAAAAGATTCTATTTATAAATGCTTATTGATTAAAACATTAAAGTTAATCAATATTTTTTTATTTCAATTAAATTGTTTACAATAATCTGGCTTTAAGAGCTTAACAATAAAAAATGTTCTAGTGTTTTATATGGACATACGGTTATGCAGTTAATAATCAACTATACATTTAATATATAAATAAATATAGTTGTCTTACTATATTATAATATTCTGTATGTTAATGTTGGATATAAAAATAACAAATCACGATTTTATGATAGAAGATAGGTAATGAATTATTTCGCAATCTAATACAATTATACTACCAGCAAAATATACCTATAATATTGTTCTATTTAAAGTGAACATAAAGAAAAAATAATGAACACTATTACAAAAAAAGAATAGTTTTCCTTATAAAAAAAAAATATATTTTAGTTTTGAAGTATTTTATCAGCTATTTTTATCTTTATTCTTTTTTTAGTATAGATACGGTATGACACTAATTGCCTCACTTATATAATTTAATTAATACGAATCATTAGCAATTATTTAGATTAAGTGTAAAATGGTGTTATTTTTTTAAACAATAATTATTGTAAGTACATCTATAGTTCATAAACTATATATCTACACAATGTTTTAAAATACATTTAATTGAAAATATTAACAACAGTAATACGATCATTTTCTATTCGTTATGAATTTATCACAGAAATGTAGGTAAAACAACATAATATTAGTAAACAATTCACACGAGTAAAATAATGATTTTTGATTAATAATACTTATTAATTACATTTAATAAAAGTGATTTATTTAATCTAACAGAAAAATGCTGTATCAAGATATCACAATACTGTTATTATGAACATAACGGTTATGGTGAAAATACGAACTTTGTTCTAATCCAAAGTTAATTAATAACTTTTGTTACTACGAAATTCATATGAACCGTAGGATTGAACATAATATACCACCGGATTAGCTGCAAGACCGTCGAAGTCTTTAATTTCACGTATTTCCGTTGGAAGCTTTACTAGTTTTTCCAAATAACATTTGCTTTTTTAACACATTTCCATCGTCATGGACGGAATGTTATCGAAACACACTTACATATTAGGCTTCAGATGTCTCACACGAAGCCCCTTGAGAATCCGACACCTAGACAAACGTGATGGTTTTATCAAGTTTTTCACACCATTGCAATATATTTTTTTTTTCGATAACCACCAGTGAAGAAGTTCTCTTGACACAAGCGGAATCTATAGCATTCACAATGCTCAGTCGAGCACGAAGCACACGCGTTATTGAGTTTATCTCTCCTGCCACTGGCTGCACGTGCCTTTCCATATTAAATAGTACCTAATGGAGAGTTTTCGAGTTTTCAAATGAGACTACAATCAGATAAAAATTATAATATATTATATTTTGACATTACTTTTTTTTAGGAGTCCCTAAATAACACGAGTATATACTAATGAGTACACGGGAGGTTACGTACTTTCTATTTAAGTGTTCTTACTCATGTTTTTTTTAGTTTGTATATGTTTTGAATGGGTGCACCGAAACACTATTATAATACCGAAATTTGGCAAAATATATTTATTCATCAAAATCCAGTCTAACAAAAAAAAAGGTAAAAATATGTTGTTAAATGACTAGCAATTAAACGACACGTCAATAAAATAACAAAATCAACTAAATTTATTAGCTGCATTAAAAAAACGTACCTATGTATTTTTTGCGGCAAAAATTAAGTTCGATTCCGTGGTTTCAAAATTATGTGACATATCGCACTAGTATTATATAGGTAGTTTATTCTATATTATAGTCACTGAAATTATAGATTTTTAACTTAGTTCACCGATTTACATTCTCCGTATAGCCTTTAATGAAACGCGATACGATATAAATACACTGATGCATAAAACTCTATACCTGAAATATATATGTATATAATATAGATATACATAGGTACCTAACCCATACGAATACGAGTAATACATAAAGACACACAGTATATTATGGGTATAAGACTGCACGTCGATCGGCAGAGGGTTTGTTGAAAATTCACAAACCCAGAAACATCATTAAACGACATTAATATGAAAACGATTTATATTATGTTATATAATAAGAGCCTATAGAAACCAACAATTACCATTGCTAGCTTATATAATATTATAATATCTTTAAACTTAATTATTATATTAATATCTTATTTAAATATTCATCACAATAAATTATATAATAATATGATGCGCACGTGTCCACGGACTGTCGGTTGCGCTTCGTCATAAATCATAATAAAATAAGTTACAACACCAATTGTAACGGTTAAAACCAAAATCACATCAGAAATCGATTTAGACACCTCCGTCGTGACGCTGCGTTATCGATAATTATTAAGGCTAGCTAAAATTTGCTGCAATTGCCTGAGTTTATTTTCGATTCATTAAATTTATTGCCTGGTGTAAGCACTAAGCAGTTAGCTATAAATTAATTCAAGACTGACTATGCATTTAAGTTTTTAGTGGTTCAAATCATATTTTTGCACATCCAGAGATTTTTTGATTTTAATGACACAGATTATCCGATTTTAAATTTTAAATTATATATTTAATGAATTTTGTGTAGGTATGTTTGATAATTATAAGCATTTTAAAGACACTGAAGTTGTATAATCTCGTCGACTCATTAACATTTTTACTGCGAACATCGTGCTGTAGTTATTAAATTATTTTCCCTACTACAATATACCGAGTTATTGTAAACTTGATGTTGGAGATTTGAAGTGTAGAAAACAATACCTATATTTTATAATTTTATAGCAATTCAAATGTAGACATCTACAAATTTGAAAAAACTTATATCATAATAATTGTAAAATCTTGCAGATACAAGTAATTAAAATAAAATCGACCGAAACGGTGTGTGTTTAGGTAGTTCGTTTTCCAAGTCCAATATATAGTTATTGGTACCGAATAGGCGCGGACGGTCATCGCCGCCGCGTCCGTCGTCACCGTGACGGTGACGCTGCGTAAAGTTTCGCGGCGAAGGGTCTTCGGCGGCGGCAAAGACGAAAATCAAACGGAAAAAAGAAAACGACGGGCCGCCGCCGGCGCGTCGGGTAACGCACACACAATCGGGCGGGCGGGCGCAGGCGGGCGGGCGCGCGCGCACTCGCACCGTCGGACCGGCGGGCGGGCGAGCCGATGGGCGGGCGGCGGCCGCGGCGGCGATGAGCGCGCCCGTGTGTGTACGCGTGTGCGTGTGTACGCGTGTGCGTGTGTGTGTGTGTGTGTACGTGTGTGCGCACACGTGTGTGTGTGTGTGTGTGTGTGGCGCGCGCGGTGTGCCGGGTCCGCGGCGCGACCGTTGGTTCTGATCAGTCTGCGTTCGGCCGTCGTTCATACGCAGCTCTCCCGTCCACGTAGACGATCCTGCTCGTACGCTCCCCCGATCCGGGTCCGAGCCGCGGAAAAACTCCGTTTGACTCCGCCGAGTCGAAAACCGTTCGCGAATTTTTTTGAAAAAAATTTTTTTTGCTAACACTCTCGTCGTATACAATTTTAATATACATGTAGTTTTCGAAAAAAATTTCGTCTACCTCCGAACCCGCCCGCGCGGCCAAAAGCGATCGCGCGATCTCGCGAAGTCCGGCGGGTCACTATGATCGGTCCGTCGCCGTCGCCGACGCTGTCTCTCGACCGGCCGGCGAAACGGTGCGCACCGATCGTCCGAACCAAACGGTAAACCGGCAACGACGATAATATTATTATTGTAACACTGCCGCGGAAATCACCGTCGCGATCCGCACCTGACAATCGTATTATATCATATTATTACTCGTACGATATATATAGTATTTTTTTTTTTTATTATTTATAATTCGTTCGTTCGATCCGTGTATTTATCGCGTGTTAAACGTTCGTCTAAGAATTTTTTCCGCGTCCGTTTTCCTATATAATATATAGAGATCGTCGGAAATATTAATAATAATATTATAATCGCGTATCCGCGGTACACCCGGCAAGAACGCGATAATAATATCGAGTATCGTATTATTATACCACTGTGTACCGGCAACCTTATACCGCACACCGGAGGCGAACCGCAGTGATCGCCGACCGCGAAGAGTTCGCACGCACGAGGAAAAGTCGGTAGGAGCCCACCGCCGCTGGCACGGACGGAGGGAAAACCGGCCAAAGGTCGACGGCAGGTCTATCCGTGCAGACATGGTGTGTGGCCGACGACGACGACGCCGCCGCTACGCACCTGAATCCTCACCTGCTGCATGAGTCGCGTTCAACCACTTACGTGAGTATAAGTACATTTTATTGTCATCGTATTATTATAAGTAACCCACCTAAATACATAGGTATTATTATTATAATATTAAATGTACGCGTACTCATATGTACAGTAGGTATGCGAATTTCGTCAGTCTGTCGAGTCTCTTGACCGTATTGGTTTTCCAGTTTTTCACGCCTATATAGTTTTCCCGCCATGCCAGTCACCCCGTATACCTGGTATACTAAACGCGTACCTATCGCACAGGCAATAATATTTATTTTTTTTTGGTTATTATTATTGTTACTATTATTATTATTATTGTTATTATTATTGTCATTATTATTATTTTTATAACGATCGCCGTGCGTGTGGTCAGTCGATTAAATGCGCGCGATCCATATCCGCGGGTTCGCATTATAATAACACATATTCCTATACACATAATATATTTTAACGGTTTCTATTTCTATTATTATTGTTATTATTTGTATTTGTATATATATTTTTTAATTTAAAAATCTTTGGATAAAAACGTGTGAAAACGACCCGGCGTTGCCTTATTCGGATGAATAAATAATTCGGCGACAGCTCAAAACGCGTGTACAAATCGCCCGCAGTAGGCGTTTTTTTTTATCTGATTTACATATAATAAATAAAATAAAAATGTGTAAATCTAAGTTAGAATCCCATTCACACACGCATTTTTTCACACTAGTTTGTTCACTGGAATATTTCTATCTAGTCACGATGATTAAATCTAACAATATATTAATCTCGTGCGTTATTCAACCGAGGCGCCGCGCCGCCAGAAGTGTATTCAAATATTTCGTTATTTAAATTGTTTTTCAAGTAATATGTATACAATAATATACATAATATAAATAATTAAATTATCCGATCAACCAAGTAATAATGTATGGCTCATTGTTTGAATACAAACAAATGTTTAAACGTATAGAGGCACCTACATAACTAATTTTTTTCACGCAATTGAATGGAAAAATATAGAAACGTAAAATAAAAAACACAATAACTACCTACCCATATTGTTATATTTTATAAAATTCTTAGAGTGTCGTAAATTTTTCCAATATCGTTACGATAATTATTCGGGGATATATAAGGGATGTGTCTGAAGTAGGTAATAAAGTGATGAGATAAAAATTAATCGACAGCGTGACGTTAATCTTAAAGGAAATTACGATGTTTTATAATTTTTCAATTTTCGTTTGAAACGACGCGTCATGTAAACCTGCCGAGGTCGATTGTCGGTCAATTTATTGGTATTCGAAGAGGGTGGGTGTCTACGCGCGCTGACCGGTGATTAAAAACCGTCTAGAGGGCTGGTTTGTAATTAAAACACAAGTTAAAGATAATACAAAATTGTTATGCGTTAATTAAGGCGCCAACCGGCCAAGTGAACGAGAAAAAACACTTACCTATGATTAACGGTCGAGAAAATGTTGTTATTATAATTATAATTATAATTTTTTTATTCAGTAAAACGCCTAAAAACTAATTAATTTTATCAGCAGGTTGTGATGTTTTTTGAAATTTGAAAAACGTGTATAAATTAATCGCGAGTAATCAATTTCCGCAAACGAAAATTAATTTAATTTCGACAGCAGATAAAACTGTTTTCAGCGACCGTTGTACCGTTTAATTATTGTTCAACTCCGACCACTAGCGTGCTAAAACCATGATAATGAATATAATATTTGCACGAAAGTATACATTTTAAATGTATAGACATACCTAATATAACTTATACCGATATTCGTTTGAATTATTTCATTCAAATCCAATGATTCATAAAGTTAAGTTTTTCCTGAAATAAAAAACTGTGTATTTTATAAGTGTTTAATAAACTACTATACTCTTACCATTAGCCAAAATTCAGAAACCACTCTTTTTTCGTTCGATTCAATTTTTTCTTACATCATTTAATCAAAAATAGGAAAATGTTATATCCAGAAAAGTTTATAAAGATTATTAAAAATAAAAACTATTTTATTGTATATCATTTATCATACACGATACATTTTATTTTGTAAACGAGTAATTGTGTATACACAGTACAATATTGACGTAACGTAAAAACATTATAAATTATCATAACATTATGGTTATGTACTTATATATATTTTTTTTTTTTAAATAATTGAAAATACACTAGTGTGAATACTTTAGTAACGAGTTACAATTAATGATTTGGTACACGATAGACCTCTATGTATATCATATTATGTAGGTATAGTTAGAAGTGCGGATGTCCCTTAAAATATAATATAGTATAGTGGTTGAAAAATTTAAATATCTAATAATATGAAACTTTTGAAACTCTTGAATTACGAACTATTGTTTAATTCACTTTCACCGCAATTACCACACACGTACACACATACGCGACGCACGCTCGTTTTTTTCTGTTTATCAACACTCCCTATATACATTATTATTTATTATGTTATGTTTTGTGGGTCATAGTCGACAATTTTCCCACCTGAATGACAAAAATAATAACAATAATAGTAATAGTTATAATAATGATAGTAATAATCATAGTAAGTAAATAACCATTTTGAAAATACATTCTAGTTTTGTTGAACTCTGTAATTTAGCCTGTACGCGGTGCCCCAATCTCGCGCCCGTACGGATCAACTGACCAAAAGAGTTCAACTGACCGTATAGCTGTATAATAGTAGGATGAATATTGTATAGTAATCTCTTCGTCGTCGAGATAGGGAATACGAGCACGCGCGTGCTCTAAGTGGCCACGTTTACGACACTATATTAATGAATTCCTTTTGAAAATCCATCACATCGCTATAGACCGATAAGTATACATCGCATATATATATAGGTATTATAATATTATTATGAGAACATTCCAAACTTCTTCCCCTCTTGGTCTTTCGGGCGGCTGCGCGCATCACGCGGTGTAACAAGCTAGACGAATGGAATGGGAGAGGGGGGGGGGAGAACCTAGTGATTATTAAGTAAACTGTAGGCAATTAACCGGGGTTTGTCGTTTTATGTGTGTGCGAGTGTGTGTGTGAATGTGAGTGTGAGTGTGTGTTTACATACGGAATATCTAACAGGAGAACACACACACACACACACACACACATATATATCCGTTATTAATAGAACGTACCTGGTATACTGCATATAGGAGGTGCGTGTCTTTCGTTTTTCACTTAGGACGCAATCCAGTATTGAGTATATAATATAATATATAATGTGGGGACCCGGAGATAAGGCTCCGGATGCTCCATTACCCGCTTTTTCTTGTTTACACGAGTCGCGTTGTGCTTATAATAATCATTATATTATTGTCTTGTCACATGTACCGGCGTAGCTGGAAACCTTGAACCGGGGAAAAAAGAAATGTAATATATGAAGGTGGTAACACGTGGAAATGTCTAGTTTCTTCGTAACGCGTATAAGTGTAAGACCATTAAATAGAGAGCCACAGATAAAAAAGATCTAGAGCTCAACTATATACACTAAACTATAACTATAACTTACACGTCGATAAGTTGTCGAATTGTATAGTTTAGCTTTAGATCTGTGGCTCTCAGACATCTACTGATATTGTACCCCATCACTGCAGATAGGCCTCGTAAAAATCAAAATAGGAATTTTTGAAAGTTCAGTAAACGACGGACAAAATTCAAGTATAATTACGGTGAATATGGACAGTATTATTAAACCAATAATAATTATTGTTCATAAATATTATTATTAACTGTATATTATCATGCTTGAATTAGTATTTTATTTTTAGTTATGAGTAAGTATATTATATGATAAAAATTAGGTTTATACGAAAAATGTACTTGCGTAAAACTAATAGATAATTATTATTTATTATTAGTTATTAACTATATAGTACGTGAATTATATATAGGTATTATAATATATAAGTGGGCTTAATAAACATGTATAATGTTTAGATTATGGAAGCTATTTTAGTTTTCTTCAGATCATATAAATATTACAATTAGCTAAGTACATGGTTGTTTATTGATTTAAAATGCTACATATTATTTTCAATTTTACATATTTTCAAAACACCCTAAGCAACTTAGTCAGAGAATTTTCCCAGAAAACTCGGAATATAGCTCAAAAATCACTAAGTGTATGTTTAATTTAATGCGTTAACAAATCGTTTATTACTACTAATGGAAACAAATTATGATAATAATATATGAATAGGTACTCGTTAAGTGAGAACTACGTATTAGTTAAACACTGGTTGTTATTGGACATATTTTGTCATTTGGTCGTAAAATTAAAAAAAAAAAATACAGCAAAATGTTCATTACGCAGTCATTGAGCAATTTATTGGAAGCGCAACATTATTATTATATTTGCCAACCTCCGGAATGTCGGTCGAATGGAATAATACGACGATGAATAGTTTATTTTTTTGCATTTTTTATTAATTATCGAATAACCATACGTTACATACAACAACCAAATTATTATACCGTGTCAATTTTTACGTTTTCTATCAATATGAGGCAATCGTAATTAAGTATGAAAATCGTAATCTCTGCCTACTTATTGTAATTTAATTTTCAATTATTGTCGGCTTCTCAGTAACACGATGTCAATCTAGAATGCTCGTCAAATCTATCAGATGATATTATCTTTTGGACGTTGATGTGATCAGTCACTGAAGAGGAAGGTAGATCAAAGGTGGGTTCACACAATTGAACACTTGCCCTCGCGGGTCATCCTCACCGGTTACTGTTAACAATAATAGTCAGTCAACTTGTTTCATCGGAGACACTAATGCGATCAGGCTCGTTCTCATTGTCATGAAAGTGCCTCGCGGTCAATATGAGAGTCATCGATTAACCGAAAACTATACACGGACAGACATCACTATATTCTCTCACCTTCTCTCTCTCTTTCTCTCTCTCTCTCTCTCTCTCTCTCTCTCTCTATTTATTTTTTTAAACATTCTAATATTATAATTGCAACTACATAGTTGATAGATACTCGGATAGAGTCGGGTAGCCAGGATTTTCGCAGTTCAATCTTCGTGTTAATAATATTATCATACACGAAATAGACCCATATAACAACATATTCTATAGAAATCTGAATAATATAGCAAAATATATATTTTTCACATAAATACAGCCGAGGGGGGGAGGGGTGATTAAACATCTAAAACACTGTTCCGATAAAGTATTTTGTGGATTTGATTTTGAAAAAGCCTGTGTTCTAGGTTTCCGCATCATAACTATTCTGTGACTTACTTAAATCGTAACATTGATTATTAAAAAAAAAAAATCATAGATTCAAATGTGAAGTGTACTATAGTTATATTTTGTTTATACGAAATCGATTTTTGCACCATACACTATCAAAATACAAATATTAACTATATCGGTATAATAATATAACATTTTTAATTAACCTTTTAGAAAAAGAAAATGAAAATTCTAAACATATACCTATTTCATGAGTAGGTATTTTATGTGTTTTTTGTAATTGTATAATATAGAATTTCTCCAATATTTATATAATATACGGATTAGTAAAATGGGGTTTCGTTTATTGAGTTTCGGTGAGAGTATTTGGTCATATTTTAAGTCGAATGACCACTTAATAGGTTTCTATATATTGAAATCCTTTTAACTTTTCTAGAAAACAATATAATATAACGTTCTGGTTACATTTTCATTTGGAAAAAAAACTATATACTTAGTGCAGTGACTAATGACTAAATAAGTAGGTATGTCATTTACCATTTGGTCCACTGCTGCTGCAAGTGTCTTGAGAAATTGTAATTATAAAACTCCAAAAGTTATAATATATCTTATTAGATACTCGTGGTGTGCCCGTCACGTCCATCGTCGAGACAATTACCGACTAATGTTTATCGATCGTCCGCGTATTCGAAATCTCAAAGCCGTTCGAAAAATACAGACCACTCGGGTGTGATTAAACATAGGAAACAAGCACAAATTAACGAATAACTATAAGATAAAAATAAGTAATATTGGCTAATATGGGAGCGATGAAGGTACATATTGAAACTAGTCCTCCTTGGATCGGTCACGAGGTGCTCTGAGTTTGAGAAGTGATAGTAGCGTATAATATTATAATGGGTTTTATTTTTATTTTTTTTCCAATCAATAAAATTTATTTTAAAATGTATACAGCTATACGTAGTGCCTGCACATTACCAGTACACGGGTATGTCTCAATGACGTAGATAGTTTTAAACGAATTTCCCTTGGCTAGCAATCAAAAAATAAAAAAAATAAGAATGACGTAGGTATCCGTCCGACAATTACTTTTCACGCGGCCGACGGAGGGATATTCCAAAACGTCACCACTGACGAAGTCTGACTCGACAACGGCATTAATTGAAATTTATGTAAAGTGATGGCAGTTTCGATAATCGGAATTTTTATTTATTTTTTGTCCAAATCGTGGAAACGGTAAATCAAACGTGTTTGTTATTATAGTAATACATCGAAACGACCAGACGCGAGCAGTGCAGCGCACACTCTGCAGAACCTACACGCCGCGGATGATAATGGTTTACAACTCATTTTTATGATCGTTTATTCATTTATTTGTTTTTTACTGCAGGTCACTGCGGGTCGGCGATATTTAACGTTGATTGTACACAGTCTGGGTCTAACAGATTCAGCGCAACACATAATATGTTATTATATTATGTAACAATACTCGCTAGACATATTTCATTATGTTTTTTTTTTGTCTTATCAAAAGTCTATTTCCTGCAGCAGACTCCGAACGCGTGCGCCGGCCCGTCGGATATGTTTCTAATATTGTCCCGACCTGGGGTAACTATAAGTTATAACCACCTTTAACCGCGCGTGTATAGGTTTATACCTTATGTCACGTGCATGGTCGATCCAAGAGCGTAATCGCCGGGGTGGAAAGTGGAAACCCAATGACCCGCGGTGCAACCGACCTTTTTGATTTCGAGAAAAATCACTGTACTTGCTTTATATCGACGTTTATAATATTTTACAATAATATAAATATTTCGCAGTTAAAGTATATAGTGATCGTATTCGTATAAATTAATATTATGTTGAGCCTAATATATAAACGTTCGTACGCGCCCATATGCAGACGCTGCACGTGTGTGTAGAGTACATATAATCGTATTTCGTCCCGTTCGTTATCAGTCGTATAATATATTATAATAGTTGTAGGTAGGCAATAAGCAATAAGCATGGTACATTCAAGTACTGTAATGTACTTTGTAATTTTACAAATACAAAACAAGAAATATAAACGTAAACGAGTTTGAAATATGTATATATATGCGCATACAACATATTATGTATTGTAACAATCAAGGTTGTGCCTTATAGTCGCGGGTTATAGAATATTCAACATAATATATACATACACACGAAGATAAGGAACTCAAAAGAATGTATAGATATTATTAAATTGCGTTTACTTGGTGTACTTTGACGTCACGGTTTATGGTAGTGGTAATTAGGAATTAGCGACTAAAAATATCGATTAATGAGTCGATTGGACGTGTGCGTTCGAAAACGGTCGTCGTCGCGCGTGCTTACAACTTACTCCCTATAATAGGTATAACTTCCGACTTTTTCAATTACGTTCTCGACTCGTAACGATATATGACGATGCAAGGACGCATATAATTTTCCATCGATTGAATGTATGATCGTTTGAGGATGTCGTCCAAATTAAAAGCTGTGAAATCGGCCGCGGACATTGCATGCGAGAAGACGAAATTCAATAAGTCTCATGAAAATCGGCATCAACTCATTCATTATATGATTTTTAAATTTAATGTTGAGGATAATCGATTGCCTGTAGAGATCGAACGAGAAATTTTAGGTATTATTAGAGCATTTAAAATTACGGTTTTGGACATGATTTAAAAAAATGTTAAACTTCAACTTCTCGATTGTAAACTAGGGTCGGATGCGACGAGTTTATAATGGCGTTCGTCCCAAACGTTATAACTCAAATTCTTTAAGTCTCCCGTTTTTCGAGTATTTACGTTTTTACTCTATATTATATGACGCGTTGGGCGCAGAAGAATTTTTATTTAATATTTGTCTTCTATACTCGTGGACGCCTACACCTCGATTGCTATAGTTATTGTTTTCACCAACCTATAATAATCCATTTTATAATGACATAGGAATACTATTTTTTTTTCAAAATAAGTATACTTTCGAAAACAAAAATAAAATCATTTTTTTTTTTTGCTTTGTTCGTATAGTATATTGTGATCCCATCGAATTGTGTTTTGTCCCTTCAAAATAATATGCATCCTACAAAATATTTGTACCTTCCTCTATAACTCAACATGCGTACCTTAGGTATATAATAACATCCTTTTAAAACAAGAATAGGAAAAAATATAATGTAGTTGCACTTTCAGCGTCAGACATTTTCGAAATACAAAAAATAATTGATTCCTGTTGATTATGTAATAATGGCGCATTAAACGAGTTGGATAGTTTGCAGATATTATTCTAATATTTTTTCGTAACTATATAATATTTTAAGAATCCGCAGCGACGCTATATAATAATATTGTTATACGCGACATGAATATATTACCATAAACGAACACCAAGCGGTCTTGGATTCGCTGACCACGGCTTGTTCATCGGGACACGAACGTCATCCGCTCATTGTAATCTATGCACGATTGTGGATCAGCCGGTGTGTAGTACAACTATCATAGGTAATATAGTCGCACTTTCACCGCTAGACATTTTCAAATTCGAAATACAAAAAATGATTTCCATAATATCGATGAGGCTCTATAATATTATGTAATCGTGCTGCACTGAACGCGTTGGATCGTTTTTAGATGTTATTATAATATTTTTTCGTACCTATATAATATTTTAAGAATCCGCAACGGCGCAATATAATAATATTTTTATAATAATATCTATACGTGACACGAATAAATTATTATCATAAACGAACACCGAGTGATCTTGGATTCGCTTAGCACGGCTTGTTCGTCGGGACACGGACGTCGTCATCCGCACATTATAATCTATGCACAGACGTGGATCAGTCGGTGTGTAGTGCAACTATTATTATACAATTGCACTTTCAGCACCGGACATTTTCAAATTCGAAATACAAAAAATGATTTCTATAATATCGACGAGGCTCTATGTTATGAAATCGTACCGCACTGAATCGGTGAGTGAGAGCGTGAGCGGAGTGAGAGTACCGGATCGCTTGCAGATATTATTATAATATTTTTTCGTACCTATAAAACATTTTAAGAATCCGCAACGACGCAACATATTAATAATATTGTTATAATATTTTTATACGCGACACGAATATATTAATAAACGAACACCGAGCGGTCTTGGATTCGCTGACCACGGCTTGTTCGTCGGGACACGGACGTCATCCGCACGTTATAATCTATGCACGGTCGTGGATCGGCCGGTGTGTAGTGCGAGCATATTATAATATACGTCATGTACGTGTACCGCAGCGCGACGAGACGGAGCCCGGCGCGCAGCATCACGTACGACCCGGCACGTAGAAGTCGTTAAAAAAAAAAAATCCACACCGCTTTGTTTCCGAACCGATTAACTGATTTTTATTATTATTATTATTATTATTATTATTATTATTATTATTATTTTACTTCAACAACCCGCCGTCGGTTGCGAAACGCGCCGATCTGAGGGGTGTGCGTGTGGGTTTGAACCGCGGCGCGACGTCCCACATAATATAATATTATTATACATATTATAATATTATACGAATGTCATATTACTCTGCTGCTGCAGCCACATCACGCTAGTGCCTATATTGTATGTGTGTGTGTGTGTGTGTTTTGTTCATAGTATCGTCGTTGTTATCGTATTATTATATTGTTACGCACTAGCCGTGGCTATTATTTTACGAGTAGTCTAAAATCGAATGTAAACGTAAGTCTCGTCGCTAATCGCAACAATAATAATTTTAAAATAATAACGTTTTGGACTATGTTGTATAATACTCATCTAAACTATATAGGCCTAACCATAATGGTCGACCAGATTTAAATATTATATTCTCTACCTACCTACCTACCAATATAATATCCATTGAGTCGCGTTAAGTACTATTATATTATACTACACGTGAACCTACTAAAAAGACATCGTATAAATGGACTCTGTAACCGTTTGACAAACACGGTTAAATGTTCCGCCAGTCAAACAAACGGTAATTTTCTTTTCCTAGTTAGGCGGCTAAATATATTATGAGCCATAAATCAGGGTCCGACTCGAGGATTTGTCACGCTTGTTTTTCTTCACGTCCTAAACGATAATGACGTTTTCCGGCAACTGCTATAGACTTTTTAAGTGTTTGAAAACCGTCCGTGCCTTTTACCTATAGTTATTATATCACTACAATGTCGTATTATTATAGTTCACTAAACGGAGATAAACGAAATGTCTGTTGTTTACGAAAACGCAATGACTTTTGACCGACTGTACGATTGCCCATGTTATTAATAATTATTATTTATTTTCCTTTTTCCGGTCTGTTGCATTGAAACGTTATCTGTTGATCGAATAGTACTCGATGCAGTCGATGATAATATTATATAGGTATGCCTGCTGGCCGCGCTTCATTAATAATAATAGCTAAAAACATTGAAAACTATTTTATTTTCAACGTAGGTACGCTGCACATTTCACAAAAGTGCGATTTCAAGAGATCTACTCGGTGGAAATATACTTCCCGAAGAATAATATTTCACTATAGGTTATATTATGATAATACACGTTAACAGACGTTGTATTATATTATCATAATATTATTATTTCGTTAAAATGCGCATAGGAAATTCGTAGGTACTGAAATATTATTAAAGTAATGTAAACGGCCGACGACGGACAGATGAGGTCAACCGCGTGCACCTATATAGGTACGGCTACGCACGCCGCACACCATTTCAAAACGTAGACATCGGTTATTATAATATTATAATGTTTATATATACTTTGGTTTCTATCGGCGCGTGTGTACCTCCATAATATGTATTATTTTTCAATCTAAACACCGCGCGTTTAGAAACACGGTTTTCGCTGGCACGACGACGTGTTAATGAGAATAGGTAGTTTTCGCTTTGAACATATATTATTATAATATTTACTCGCCGCCGCGGTGTAAACAAGCTGCAGGCGGTTCGCGAGCATATACAGTTTTTAACACCACCGTACGATAGTTTGCACAACAACAATAATAATAATCTGACAATTATACTGATCTCTGTCTGTCTGTCTGTCTGTCTGTCTCTGTCTCTCTCGGAGTCGGCCGGCCGGGCCGAAGAGTGCAGCAGCAGCAGCAGCTGTAGGTACCGGTGTGCCGCAGTATATACCATTCACGGCGAGAAGACCGTAATATATTGTATACAATTCATTCGTACCTACCTATGTATTATTATTATATATAGGTAGGTAGGTAGGTACTGCACTTCTCGCAGCAGCAGCGGCGGCAGAACAATAATTACCGGTGCATTATACCGTCCGCGCGTTTGAGTGCGTTTTTAAGTGTTCATAAAAAAAAAACCAACAACTTTACGGAGGTGTCGAGGTGGACAATAAAACGCCTATATAAATATATACCTATACATAATATGTATTTGCTCGGCGTGTATTATGATTGCGTAGAATATGCGAACCAGCTCGCGCGCGTGTGTGCAGTGACCCTTGGCAACGGATCCTGCGGCTGCTGTATAATATAATAATATATTATATTATATTGTATATGCCTATATATTATTATGAGTTATCCATATTTTACAGGTCTAGACGACAATATAATAATAATATATTATATTATTACTATATTATTATGATATTGAAATACCAGATTATCGCCGGTTATCGTTATTGTAATGTACCTATATATTATACCTAGCTGGTATAATGTGGTACGTTGCTGATTGCGCGTATCATACTAATAATATGATAATACGACGTCTGTATGGTAAAGGCGATATAGGTTTGCTGCTGCAATAATTTCGTGCGGAACCAATGATATTGTATTGCCGTGAACTAACGTCCGGATGTCGATGGCAAGACGCTTGTACCTACCTATAATATTTATTATATGATATGCGATTGCGGGTAAAACGCGACGTCCCATTGTTTTTTTTCTTTTTACTTCAAACGCGCGCGAGAAAAGTACATAAAAAAAATTTAAATATAAATAAATACTGCAAATTACAATACATCGTACATTATATTAAACACGCGTATATTTACTATAATGTTTATTCGAAATATTTATTTGCTCACCAGCCTACCCCCCAAAAAAAAAATTCTAAAAATGTATTTTTCGGTCGACGGTGAAACAATGTGCCTGATATACGGAGATCGAGAAACGTTTGGTGACTATAATGGCCTGCGGATAGCCGATACAACGAGTACGTTGCGCAGTTTTAGTTTAGCAGGTCGTAATAAACAAAATATCGTTATAAATATCCCATAAAATTACAAAAATCTGCCATGCTGCTTCTATAAAATATTATGATATTTTCTATATTTTTCTATTCTATACGAGACATGAGTATTATGATGTTTATAAGTCGTCGAAACCTTCTCCTCACCGAGCCCCCGGTACGGATACGTTGTGTAATTAATTAACGTGACATCGACTACGTTTCCAAATGTCCATCGCCGTACTTAAAAAGTCCTTTCAAATCACAACCCGTTTGGAAAAGAAATTTCGGTGGCCAGATAGGTGTACAGAAAAAAAAACGGTTACGCGGAGTACGCGACGGGCAATACGATATTCGAATTAGAACGACCCTTCGCGGCTCTGCCGAGCACGCGAGTTACCCTCCACCTCCCAAAAAAAAAAACGCGTCCGTCGTCCGAGCGTTGTTATAATATAATATATGTATACATTTCAACCCTTCGCCGGCACAATATACAATACATCAGCACGCGGTGGTGTGATTTACGCATTCGTTAAAATACAATATATATAATATATGTTATAATACGCGTATGCTGTACATGTATATATAGTATAATATCATAATGTGTGTGCGCGCGTCTGTTTTCGGCGCGCGTTGAAAAGTAATAATATTAATAATAATATAATAATGCATCATAATTCCACCTTTCGGTTTCCCGTCCCGTCCGAACGGCGCACACCCCAAAACGAAGGTGCACCGCGAATCCCGCTGCAGTATATTATTATACGTATATACGGTTTTTGCCCTCCTCTTTATTGTATCGTGCCGGCCGATTTGCAATTTAAATTGGCCGTCGTGGGCAACCCTTTCGCCATCCGGTGAAAAACGATCCTTCGTGTTTTGAAAAAAAAAAACGCAAATTCAATAATGCATCACAAAAGACACGGCAGAAACACAGAAAACTATATATCTAGGTACTATTATACCTGCCCACCCGCTTCAGTAGTACGGGTCGAGCACTCGCGAGCGTGTCGCAATACGCTTATTCTGTCCTTTAGATTTGCGTTTCTATACAATCCATTTTTGAAAACCGTTTCATGCTATTATTATCATTATCATTATCTAACCATTAATCCCGCCGATACGACAATATAAATCGCCTGCACTGTCCACACTCGCGGGTGGCGGTGTTATTATTATTTGTATTGTTTATTCGTATCGCAATCCGTCGGCGGGGTTAAAGGGGAGGGGGGAGGCAGGGCCCATGGAAATATAAACAAAACGTAAACGGGTAATCTCGGTGCAATAATCTCGATTCATTATTATTATAATGACGGGCGTAAACCGGTGGCGGCGGCGGCGACGACGACTGGTCTCGCGTACAATCGCGGTCGGTCCACTTGCAAAATCGCCGCGGTGAATCGAATGACGACGATGCGTTCGGATGGGATTTCGTCCGACCGACATATATTGTGACGCGGTGTGTAGGAATCTTCAACGGTATAACTTTTTCGCGAAAAAATCGGGAATACCATCAATCGTCACAATATAATGTAATTAAGTAACACATTTTACGATTACGCGCTACTCATATTATTATTAGTACATTATAACAGCGCGTCCGGATGCGAATCGAGCATTGTGCAACCCCGTGGAATGCATAATATAAATGTTATACGTGTTAAGGCACGTCCTTAATATTTGTACTTATGCAAAGAGGAAGAGACTATATAGATTGCAATCTCTACGTATCTCTGCGATGATCAGCATATCATGTTCACCCACGTCAACGATTATAGAACCGCGACGACCGTCGTCTGATATGATTCCACTGTACGACATACGGCGTATATTATTACTATTATTGCTGTCCATCATTGTTTATACATAATGCATTGTAATATTATGTGTATTACGACGTATCTATGTCTATCTACGATTTACCGAGTAAACGGCAATTTCTATAACCGTTTTGGTGATAAATACAGCTTAATAAAAAATTTACTCGTCTACAATTATATGACATACCTACAACCTATTTAGGCACGACACGTGGATAATATCCTATACCGAAGTCCAAAGTATAATATACATCGTCTCCTTGAAGTGATGATCGATCTGAAAATCTAACGCGAGATCTTATCACCAACAAAATATATTAATATACTATCGTTATTCTGATTTGGTGAGCTTACATAATAACACTTAGGTTAGAAATTACTTGCACTAAACAATGGCCGAAAGAATTCACGAGACCGCGATGTCGTAAACGTATATAGGTAAAATCGTCCATGATCAATAAATATTTCAGAAATAGCTCGAAAAATGCTCGACTAGGGACTTTTTAATTTATCGGCATCGGTACTGGTTCTCCATAAATAAAATAACTGTTCTGGTTCAGTTCTGGTTTTAGATAAAAAAATAAATAAAGGTATAGGTTCCAGATAATTTAGGTACTGAAAAGGATAATAATTTTAAATACCTATCCTGGTGTAATTAATAGTTTGAGAAACATTAGAAAACTCCTATTATGATCATACGTAGTTTATATGATGAATAAAATAATTTTATTTTGGAACCTAAAAGAACCTATTTAATTTAAAAATTCCCGTTCGGTTCTGGTACTTTATTTATTAAAATAAAGGTTCAGGTTCAAGTTCTCAATATGTTAAAGGTTCTTTTAAATTCGGTTCCAGTCCCTGTGTTCGACGCAGACTGCAAAATATTTTTAACACCTGGAAATCTCTATAGACTGTCAATAAATTATCATACGAATAACTCCGTTTCGATCTGACACCTGTGCATGTTATGGCCGTCATCGCGACCAATGTAACGGTGCGTCGTTCGTCTGAAATAATATATTAAATGGTAGGTATTATAATAAATTTTCGTTTGCGATAAAACAAACGTTTGACCACACGCTGCTCAGTCGTCCGTCGAATTTGTTCTGCAACGATGTCACGTTGTACGCACTGTAAACAGTTATATAATATTGTTATAGTAAGTTTCACGGGTTTTGATTTTTATTGCCCAAATTATATTACAGATTTTTAATAAAGTTGTTGTGGTAGCGTTTAAATTTTTATTGCCGAAATTATATTACAGCTTTTATAAAGTTGTCGTAGTATGCTCGCGCGATACTTTTCCTTAGAAACGATATAATATTATTTTAACAAAGCGTGCGATGTGCTTTTCATCCCCTCGGCTGACTGCCGCCGTGACAATATACCCAATGGACTTTTAAAAATGTTACAGCGATAACAATAATAGTGTTACGTCGCGCGATGACATTGGTCGAACAATATTTTTCGTTTTCCGCCGACAACGCGTATCGACCTCCTCCGCGGTGACGATGATAATGTACTTCATAATATATTATAGGTAATATCATGTGCCTGGTATATGCGGTAATATAATTATGTCGGGATAATCGAATCCGTCTTGGCGTACATAACTCAGTAAGATCATAATATTGTATTATATACAAATCGTGACTCAGTTGCGTGTATCATACAAAAATAATGTTGCTCAAATGATTTTTGGTGACCTACATCCCTCATAATTTTATTATCATACCGACCTATAAAATGTCCTATTTTTCTTCTACCCACCCATAGTTAAGGTTTTGCACTGTGTACACTCATCGTACCCGATCTCTAAGACTACACGTTATTAAAATATCATATATTATGATAATATTATTATGTTTTATACCGAATAAACGATATCATAATATAATGCGCACACACATGGGTGGGCGGTTCAACGGCGGTTGGCCGTTATCGTTTTTATGATATTATTTTCACGCGTTTCGACCGCTAATCAATATGTTTTTACCGCAATAATGTTTTATTTTATAAGTCAGAATATTGCGTAGTCATACACAAAAACACGCGCACATTATAATATTATTATTGACACTGGCCGCCTCGGTCCGACCGACGTTCGGATAAAATAGCGTTTTATAATATTATTATATTATATTCACGCGCTGTTCTCGGTCGTAACTCACGGGCATATTATTATCGTCGTTGAGATTTACTTGAGATGTCAAACGTTTTGTTAACAGTCGGTATAATTATTGATTATTATATTGTTATTACCTATATTACAGTCACTATTTATTATTTTATTAAACATTTTTCGCTCGGGGCGCGCCGAATGATGAGACTATACACGCGCGCACATTACTGTCATAATTTATAACCATCGTATATTTTTTTTATATTCCATTTACATGTATCGCGGTGCTATCAAAACACTGCTCACTTTTTAAACGGCTTTTTGTTTTTTCAAACATTAAAATCCGATGATGGATAAAATGTTTTAACGACACGGCGTTCGCTTTCTTCTTCGTAATTATTATTATTGTTCGATTTAAATCTGATTTTTATCACATCGCCGGTTCATCATATTATAATAAGAAAACTCAAATAACGCTTTTATCTATATATTTATATACCATTTGATTACATATTTTTAATACCACGTTAACGTGTTACACGCCTAAATTGCATTAATATTTAATACGGATTCGTTATACTACGTATATAATCGTTATAAGCTCGATAGATTAATAATACATATATAATACATCTCTCGACGTAATCATTTTTCAAATAAAAAAAAAAACCTTTTATCCAAGTCACAATCTCGGTCGTCTACGAACGGTTAATAGAATAATATACATTCGACATTTTCGACAGCCGGTATTATAATACCGCGACCTGTCTTAGTATTATTATTATTACGATTTTCCAACAATCGCCCAATTAGTGGATAAATAAATACATATCTATTATATTATGGTAATAATAATAATAATAATAATAATATTATCATGTCGCATTATTTAACGACCGCCGCAGACGTCGATGACGGATCTACGACGCACGTGTTTGCGCAACCATGCATGTACCTATTGCGGATTTCCACATGTACATTACATTATACCTATATTTATTTACATAGGTGTTGGCGGTAGGTGTAGAGGTACATAACACTATTGTGTTTCGTCGTAATAACAATATTGTAATATCGGCCGAGTGTCTAATTATTTGTGACGTCCGTCATCCGTTCCCCAGATAGATTACAACAAGCGGAATACTTTAAAATTATTATTGAGCGTAATATTAAAACAACGATTGTTCGATATATTGTTTTACGTTATAACGGCGTATTGCGAAAATACGATAAACCTGAAGACGTGAGTGCAATGTGCAAATCGTCGAAAGAACAAATTATATAAATACAAACGCAGAAATTATTTGGCATAACTTTATCGTAATAATATTACTATAAATATTACTTATCATATTATATAAGTATTGTAGACCGACCGCGTATTGACGGGTTGAAACAGTATATATTTTAATTTCAACCTTTTAACTTGACGTAGGTGCCTATACAGTTTTTGTGGTTTTTTTTTTACATCGATTTGGTTTAGTGTAAACGTCAACTCTCATATTAAAATCCCGTTCAAGCGTATTATAAATTTTACTCACGTACATTTATACGTCACTATAAAGGGACACATTTTAAAACGTTTAAAAAAAAAAATGTATGCATGTTGAGCGAACAGTTTTTACTTTTAATTATAGTTTTTTATTCATTAAAACTCGTTGACATCAGCCCTGGTGGATTAACCATATGTACCTTGCAGTCCCACGTGTATGCGAAAATTACGCTTCAAAAATCATTGACATGACACAAGCCGATATATAATGTGACATGTTGTTCATTTTTTATGCTGTGGGTTTAAATCATTCGTCAACTCACCCTATAGCTGCTCGGATTTCGGTAAATTTTTCGTATAACGACAATATTAATATTATACAGTATTTTCCGGCGAATTTTTTTTAATAACAGCAATTATTAATATTAACACAAGAATTTTGTAAGTTTCTTTATGTTTACGATGGGAATCGGTGGGAAGCGCGTGGAGAGGATGAGATACAACGGACGCGTATAGACACCTATGTCAAGAATCATATTTTGGTGTGGTCACGAAATCGTATTAAGCCATTGACCACCGGCTTAACGTTTCAAGTACATAACTCAGTTATAATCAGTTATAACTGTTTATTTTTTACGCCTAATTGTGATGCGGACAGCTGTATACGACAACAATAATAGCAATACAACATTTACTCGAAAAAGGCACAAAACATGAATTGTTTAACTTTTGGAATCACATGTCCACATTATATGGAATATCTCTACATTTCTTTTCTTTCATCGCTCTGTTTTTCTTAAAGCCTATGACCTAACTTATCGAATTTTTCTGTACTGTATACATGTATAGGTACTTATAATGAATACGCTGAAGGACACCGAAAACATCCCGTGTCGTATGCGACTGCAGATGAATAATTTAATTAGAATGTCTTTAAACATTTTTATGACCTGTGCTCGAGGGCCTCGTTCGATATTTAGAAAACCGTACGTCATATTTAGTTATTATTATATTGGAGCACCGAGCATGATGGCGTATAATAATATTTTGTAAAAAAGAGAGCGAGACCAGCAGCAAAGTATAAAATGTGTACACATAACTCATTACACTGTAGGTACACGAGATACATGCATATTGTATATATAACACGCGTGTTATAATCATTGTATTGACGCGCGCATGATTTATATTAATTTATGTTAATTTGGCAGAAACAATTACGCAAGTCGATTGGGAAAAAAAAATGAAAAGAATAAAAACAAAATGAACCCGCGGCGGTGTGTCATTTTCAATGTAATGCAAACACACATGTATAACTTAATTAAAATAATAATAATAATAATAGTAATGCCGCCGTCGCTCGTTTGACTCGCCGAACCGGCTGCCGTGCGCGATATTACACTACATATTATATACCTATGTAAGCCGGAAAAACCTAACTCTGCCGCCGGGCTATCGAGCACACACACACACACACACATACACGCTGACTAAGTAAAAGTATAATATAATATAATATTATATTATTACGTATGTGTACGTGCGCAGACAGTGTCCATGTGACCACCAATGGACGTGCCGGGCGATCCAGCTATAACGCCCAACCAGTGGCGACCGGTTTCGACGAGTCGCGTCCCCATGTCGGAGGTCTACGAGTTTCCCGGCGATATCCGCAAGCCACGACTTACGATTAATACACGTTTACCACCACTATTTGGTGTACAAACACGATAAATTATTATCATACTGTTGTTGAGAAAAATGTTCGACGACCGATGTGCTAACATAGCATATAACTCGGGGGTGGGGCCGGTTGGGATTTCGCCGCGGAGACTCGCGAATGCCCGTTCGGTCGTGCGAATTCATATACCTATCTCGAAGATGGCCTATATATATAATATGGTTTTCGTACCTACGTGAAACGTTGCAATCATGAGGAGGCGGCAGACGCGGTATAGGCGGTGCGGGGGTTGTGATTGAAACAACCTATATTCGTAAGACAGTGTAACACATGGCAATTTTTACGAAAATTCCTATCGACTTCAACACTTCTACATAATATTATTTTAAGTTCGGACGGAAATAAGGCACTAGGTATATTTTTTCTAAATTTGAATCGGTCCAGTTACGTGATTTCACTTCCCCGTTCGGTGGATAAGTATTTTGAAAAAAAACCAAACACCTATACACATGATACATTCACACATTGCATATGGCCACAGGAGGGTCGACGAATCTAAACGTCACGCAACTATATATAGATTATAATAGGTACCTATATAATTTAATAATACGCATTATGCAATAGGTGCACTCGAGATTCTTTTGTAACAAATTTGCCCTATATTTTGCGAGCACATTATTATATATACTTACAATCTACATACATCGTTACTATATATACGTTAAACAGCATAATGTAATACGTTATATGCACACGTTTCGCGGTCAAAGCCGATAAGCGTACCGGTTGTTATAATAATAATTATTAATAACAATAATGATAACACTTCGTCTGTTTATAATATATAGATGTATATATACATATATATATATATGTGTGTGTGTGTGTGTGTCGCATGCGATTTTCTTCATCACGTCATCCTAGTCCGAGTGCAACGCCATCGAATATACTTCTCCTGGTGGCGTGTAAGCACTCCCGAGGGCATTGTACTGATAATTAATATTATTAACCGGCAAATAGTGCCACTTTCATGTGGAAAATCCAATCTGATTCGCATCTGCGTTTTAACTCCATCAAAGTTATGTTTTACTTTATCAAAGTATAATGTAATCACTTATGGTTAGGTACCTAGGTACTGCATTATGCACTACACATACACAGCATGCTATTATTATAATATGAGTATTACGCTGCAGACGTTAAACGATTGCATAAAATATGCTCAAAACACACGATTCCAAGAAATGCTTTCATAGTTCAAACCTCCGATTGCCAAACCACTACCGTGTTTGGGTAAGTATACTTCAAAAACAGTTTCCTAGTAGTACTTACTTGGCTACTGCGATGTTATAGGTAGGTACGCGCACCTTGGCAATAATTATAATTTATATGTATACGTCGCATTGGAAAGTTCAAAAGCGTAGTAGGTGCTTTATATATTATATAAAACATAATAATTATATTAAATATTAAAAATTATACGCATTCCAAGATAATATGGGCTTGTAGACGATATATAGTTGGAACAGTGAACGCGAAACGATTGGGATTTACGATACGAATTATAATAATAATATATAATATTATACTCACGATATAATAACAATAAATCGAATTATTATGAGACAAACAGGCCACGGTAACACTCGATAGTGGCCACCTTATCGTTGTGATTGATTCTCGAATTACAGACTGCCACTCGTCGTGGAATATCTAAAACTCCTTATAAAGAGTGGAAACCGATTTAAATAATAATATATTATATTATATTTCTCGCGGTAACCTAGCGTACAATTTGTGAGTGTGTGTGCGAGTGTTGGTGTGGTTGCGTGCTGTATTTATATTATATATCATATATATGCGCACGATCGTCTCGGTATTTATCGTCATCGCGCCGTTTGTCCGCGTCCGATATAATAATACTAATTTATAATAATTATACATATACATATATAATATATATATATATATATTATATATATATATGTATGTAGGTTGTATACTGACAATCGATCGAAGTCGTAGAAATGTCCAACGTCGCGTAACATATAATCCGGGGCAAAAGCCAATAAAATGCAACGACAAGTATTCGGCTCATATATGATTACATTCGAAGGTTTTATTAATGCCTACACTGGCACTCACTCACACACACACACACACACACACACACGATATTATTTTATAGACGGTTTTTGTACTTTGGTTTTCAATAAAAATAATATTATAATAAGTTAGTTTCTCCGAAATGGTTTGAGACCGGCGGCAGTATAATATAGTTTCCTGCTACGACATTTATATATTATTATCTGTATACAAATAGGTCTTTTATTCGACGGACGACTTTATATCGAAAACGCAATTTATTTCGCTGCGGTGACAACGAGACAACACGCGACGATAGTATAGTTGTACAAGCGACCATCATAATATAATAATATTGGAAGTGAGATTGTTTTTTCAATATAATCATAATATAGAAGCAGTTGCGCAAGAACCCAACAGGCACTGTGTATACAATTTAAAAAAAATTAACCAAGTACGCACTAGAACAACAATCATATATAATAGTAATAGTAAAAAAAATATAATCGTGTTCGATGATTGAAATTGTTTGTACAGATTTTTTAATTACAATATTTTGTTTTAACTCCGAGCCGCATGCGGTAATACGATGCTATATAGGTATATACACTTTAAACGGGTGTCGGCAAGAACGATTAAAAGAAAAAAACCATTTGCCCTCGGATAATTAATAATGATTAGGTATCTACATAGTATTATAATATTATACGTTCGTTTTCTGAAAACGACATTATAGAATCGTGCCATTCTCTGGTTCGCTCGTCGAAGTGCCGGAAAAAAATGTGTTCGATATTTGTTTAAATAAATTGTTATTATCTATATCTCGCATACCTATTATATTATATACTGTTGTTTTAGATAGTATATACGGATTTCGTTCAGTAGAGGTGTCACAAACGAGACGACGCGTTAAAAAGGGTTATAAAAGTTTATGTAATGGGTCTGATAAGGCGTCGTATGGAATGCCGGTATATGCATACGAATGTGTACAAGTCATTTAAATCCCGTGCCTATATAATAATACCTATAAATTCGTATAATATATTATATTTATAGGTATATAATATAGATATATCATATTGTTATATATATTATATCGGTTGATTATACACGGGTGTCTTAAGTAAATCTACATAGAAATGTGTGCTTTTCGTGAATATTTGCCTTAGGGCGGAGATTGACGATCACTCAAAGCCGAAGGTTATTTAATATTACTATCCCATAATAATAATAATAATACATAGCCGGGAGCTGAACACAACGAACTCACTATATAAACTAGTATATTATTATTAAATGAGGAGTTGAGTGACGCAATGTCCGTACACACAGACCGACAGCGGTCGCTATACTCGAAAACTCTTTTCTTGAAAACAATAATAACATATATTTTTAAACTATAACAAAGTCCGCGTAGTAATAAAATATTATTTTTCGAGTAGTTATAAATCTCGATGAGAAAAATGTCAACGGCATAAAATATTATATTATCGACTGTAATGCACGTAGCTGTACTTTAGAAAATGTGTTTTCCGAAAAGTTTAGTTTCAAATGCCGAAAAAGATTTCACGCTCGCAATTGCTGTGACTTAGCTAACTGCGCAAACAACCGTTACTAGCGGTGCAGGCAGCGTCGAGTTTCTAAAAAGGCTTCGGTAAAAAAAATAATAATAATCGTAATCGCCTTAATTCGGACACATATTTGTCATATCGTCTTACTCGAATATTACTTACTGCAGTACATTCATAATAATGATATTATCATGTCTCTTTGTATATACGTTATAATATTATAATGTGCACCCGCTATGGTTTTTACACAGTAACTACATAATATATATACACAAGTCCACGTTATTTCTAAACCGTCATGTTATAGGTATGGTATATATATTTTATCGCCGTGTAATGCTTATATATATATACGTCGACTTCAGTTTAGACTTTAGCCGACACGTCTCGAGTGCGTTATAAAAATTACAAATAATAAAACGGAATAAGTATAATTATTTTACCTATGTATTATATAATGTGCACCTACAATATCGCATACATATTTTGTTCGTGGTATACGGTTATGTGCGTATGGGCCATAACGGCATGATGCCGCTGTACAGAAATGATTTTCTTAGGAATCGCATTGGGTCGATTTAGAAAATATAAGCACATCGATGGAGTGGGGAGAGTGCAATAAACACATAAAAAGGGTAACTATCATTAATAATATTACTACCAATATACATCCAAAGTACTTTCAAAAGTATACTTACCTATATGCATATTATGTTTATTTCTTAGAAAAGCATTTCCAAGCACATTTTTCTTTTTTACCGGTATTTCTTAACCATCCGTTTGTAACACGACGAGATACAACCTTAAATACAGAATATCTAATACCTACTTGTTAATTGTATTTGTGGTAGTTTATAACCTGGTGTATACAAAAGTATATAGTAACTATATACTATAGTTAATCAACACTAAATACACATCGTGAACATGAAATCGCACGTGTTCCTCCTGCTTCGCCACCATCAGACATAGGTATACGTTACCGAGCCTCCATGTGCAGCATATTATAATAATAATTCATCGTGTTTCGAAATGTTTATAAGCGGTGGCCGCGGCGGGAGGAATACGGTACGAAAAACGAACCCGTAAAGGGAAAATATAATAATAGGGACTCACGCAAGACGAGAACTTGTAAATATAATATTATGAAAATATTATCATTATTATTATTATGTGTCTATGCGCGTATATCATGATAATATTATACTATTTTTATTTTTATTATAATAATAATTCTCCGGTCACACATCGTCTTCGCCGGTCGTCTCGCGCGCACGCGTGTGTAGGTTTTCCAGGCAATAAACTCCGCGGCGGTGGCGCCAGCCGTGCCCCGCTCGACGACTCTCGGCGGCGACGTCCGCGCGAGAGGTCCGACCACGCGATTATTGCACACTCTTTCACACACACACACACACAAAATCGTATTATCTTAGAGTTTACGTTAAACGCACACGCGTATACATGTTTTATGTGCACACGAACGTATAATAAAAAATATAATATGGTCATAATATTATCGTTGTGGCGTTTGATTTGCGGTGGATATATTATTTCGTCGGATAACGCGCGTATTGCATTATGTATTAATAATATTATTGGGCCTGTCGTACCGCCGAAGAGATTGCGTTATTACTATATAGGTACTTATCAATTATTGTATACCGCACCATCTCGAAAAACCAGCCGAAAGAATGGCAATAATGCGCGGACAGCGCATACTAGGTAGGTATATATTATTGGCGATGGTGTGGATACAATATTATTATAATTAGCAAACTATATGACGATAATGAGGTGACTGAAAGTAAACGACTCGATTCACAGCATCAATAGTTTCTGGTGTCTGGTGCTCGAAACGGAGTACCATTCGTACATGGCCATACAGCGAGCCTTGTACCGGCTGTCAGCCTGGTGACTGCTGTTCACAGTATAATAATACGTATTATTATGTGTAAAGTTAATTTTTATGAGCACTCGTGGGTGCCTCTATACAATATATTACAATAAAATATCATTACATTACTGTACGATATAAACCGTTGTAAACTCGCACGCGCCCGCGTCGAAAAGAAAGAACACAACAATCGGTAGATAACGACTAGGTATAATAAAAATATAATATTATTGTAATACAGGTGGTAATGACGAAAAAACCGTAATAGTGACGGCAACAGTAATCGTTTATTAAGACATGCGAGTTTTTTGGGTACATATAGTGGTGATCGGCAACATGGCGTCGGACGTCCGATAATAATATAATATAATATCGTATCAAAGTATTATTTATTGATATGTATTCACATTTCTCTGATAGGACGGATTATCTATTTGTAGCTCGTCTAACACGAACTTTCACCCTCCGGGTAGTTATATTATATACCTATAGGACGGACAGTTAATTTCAGCGTAACTCGTCGTATATAGGTGTGACTTTGATTTTTTTTTACAAACTACTTATTGCGAAAGTCTGACTATACTTTCAGTCAAACGTCCGTCTGATTTTAACAATATATATTTAATACACGAACTGTTCACAACGAAATCGCTAAACTCTCTTGCCAATCCCATTCAAAGGCATTTCTCTTAGACATGCTGGTTTGTTACAACAATGGATGATAACAATTATAATAATTACTCACCATATTGTTCGTTTTGTATATTCTGTCGTTATTTTTTTCATTTTTTTTTTTTTTTTTTGTAGTCAAGTGGTATTTCATGTAAACAAGTCAAAAAACTGTGTTTTTTGTTCTATTCAAACTAAAATAATGCTTATGAAAAAACGTTAATTTAAATTTCCATTACTCCAAACCGGTTATAATTAATTTGCAGCCCAGAAATAAACACGGTTCACTTAACCTGGTGCACACCCTTTCGATACCGAAACTTTGAACGTGGCGCGTATATACCTACATTAATGACATTACACCATAAATAACAGATTTTAACGCAGTGTGACGGGAAGACTCTCAAACGGTATCTATGATACTCGTATTGATATTATTTTAAATTAAAAAATGTAATCCGATGCGTTATAATATGTCCGGTGGTACTACGAACTAAATCCGTACACACATATACGTAGTCGATACCTGACGCTGGCTCCACGTATAGGCATACGGGGACAAACAGCAATTTCCCCTTCAAAGGATTATTAATAACTACGATCGAGTTCACGGTCCGCAGACATAAAAGCAGTAGTCCGTTGGGAAATTAATGGTCATCAGATTCGTCCAAGGTATATGATGCCGAAACGATAAAATATCATGATTATTATTATTATCATCGTCGTCGTGTCCTGGGAGATTCGTATACTGCCCGGTGCATGAAGTATATGAAATTTAATAATAATTATTATAGGAATACCGCGTGACCACTACAATATAATATTATAATGCGCACCCACGGGATATGCAACACGCCGGCCGGTTATGAAGTCCTGCGACGTCTGTTAATTTTTCGATATGAATGCACATTTTTTTTTCCTTTCTCCGATCGCCATAATAATATTATCGTCGTTGTCGCCGTCAACATTCGTATACAATAGTCGTATTACAATATCGTATTGTGCAGCGACCAGCGGTCTTATACATACTATAGGTGCTCGCGTTCCGCGTGTAAGTCCACATAAATTATTGAGTGAAAAAATAGTGGAGTGAATAAAGTCCGAAGGAGCGAGTGGGGGTGAAAAAAATTGCGGTGCAGGTGCAAGACACGAATTCCTAAATCGAAATAAGGACTCTCGCAGCTCGCGGTGACCGTATAATATATCCAGCAGCGGCTATCGACGGACTTCACACACGGCTATTATATGGGCGGCGGACCGTGACTTGGGCGACGGTTAGGGGGCCGTGGATGGGTGGGGAGGGTGAGAACGACCTGGACAGGGACACTTTATTCGGAATATATAATTATTTATGTATACCTACTCTTATATTATTATCATACGAAATTCGGTCCATTGTGTCCGTAAATATTGCGTCGGCGGCGGAACACAATCGGGTCGTGCGGAGCGAGTGCCGTTCGGAAAGGTGGAAAACACAAAAAAAAAAATTTAAAACGCCATATTGGACGACGTTAAAACGGTAGTCGATTTTATTATTATATATATTATTATTATTGTTATTATTATAATACGCGGCCTGGTCGACAGCGTATCGCGTGCACGGAATCGAAAATAATAATATTATTTATACGTTCACGGTTGTTATTATTACGTTTATGACATAGGAGCATAGACGTATTATAAAAAACATACGTGTACGGTGTATTGTTGTCCCGAAGACTGCAGCAATTGGAAGACGAGAGCTGCGTAGTTGGTCGGCCGAAACGAGCGGCAGCGCGCGCGCGTGCATAATAATAATAATAATAATAATAATAATAATGTATATAGTTTGATTGATCACGATTTATTAGCCCGTACGGTTCGCGGCAATAATAATTGAAAATCATTAAGACACGGTAATAGGTTATTATTATTATAAACACATGTTTCGGTATTTTTTTTCTCCTCTCTGCCTCGGCAGCACTCATCTGGTCAGCCGCCGCCGCCGCCGTCGGCCGGTTGACAGACTCGTTTTCATCGATACGCTATTAATCCGACGAACGCGAACCGATCATTATCTCTTTCGCTATCCGGCAGGCTCGGTCCGCGGCTCGAAAAACAGGAGAGACCTGGTTGTGGGGGGGGGGGGGGGGCGGCCGTCTAAGACACAATGCGTTAGATAATAATAATATTATACACATCATAATATACATCACATTATTATATTATATACGGGTACACGCGCGTCAAATATTATACAATTATTATACTTTTGACCGCGGTGCACGTGGTGGGCGCATATTATGCGGTACACACGGCGCGTACCGCGTTTATCGTGTAAGTATACCATGTTATAAGTCATAACATATATTATATACGTGTGTATGGATACGACACGCATTATATCGTATTATAATGTATATAGTAGGTACATACATTATAATATGTATATAATGTGCGTCGGAATCGCGCCGGTCGTAAGACGCGCTGCTGTATTATTAACTCGACGACAAGCTTTCATTTCACACCGTGTTAAAGCATTTTATAATGGATCTATCAGAGTAGATTAAAAACCTGTTGTAGCGCCGCCGCTGCAGTTCTTTATCGATTCTCATAATCTCTCGCGCGCGGTCCTTCTTCTCCGCCGTCTTCGTTTTCATCTCCTCCGTATTTTCTTCTCCTCTTCCCGTCGCGTCCATCCGATCGCCCTCCCCTCCCCTCTTTGGTATATCGATTTTTATAAACGTTTTTTTGTTATTTTTTTTTTTTACTTTGATACTGGTACTTTTTCATTATCGACACACACACACGAACGGTTTAAGGCAGGGTCGGGGGTGCAGTGTGGCGGCGACCCGCGGGGGAACCCGTTGAACCGATATTAATTATGTTTGTGTCATAAATTCACGTATAGGTATATATAGGTAATATTATTATAATGTTATGTGCGCGGTGAGAGGAATGCGAGCCGCGGCGTGATAATTCAGCCGGGGAAACGTATAAATACGCGGACGACGACTACCTACACAATAATAATGGGTATAATATACCTAATGCAATATGAATACGCTTTATCGCTATCGATCGGTGTGTAGTTATCATGACATTGACGACGTTTTGGGTAGATTCGGTATATTATATAATATACGCCCCACAGTGTCTACAGATCGCGAATCCAAACACTCGTAGAAGACGTATACCCACGGTTATTGGGTACGATACGTACAGTAGTTTAAGCATATTATTATGATAATATAATAATTAATAATGTACCAATAATTTTATGGACTGTGCTACTACATAACCAAAACCAGTTTCGGCGTTGGTCTTGTGATCGATTGGGCTTCTTGCACAATAGTTTGCAATGCTCCCCGCACGCATGGAATCGTCGAGCTTGGCCCCAACTTGAGCGAAAAAAGCTCGTAGGTACCTAATGTGGTGATTGAAGACAGACTGCCAATAAAACCCAATAATAGTTTAGAAAATGTTTTCTGGTTTATTTTTCTCGTGCATTCCGGTTTGGGGGCAACACGCGTGTAAAAATGTCTATGTAACTAAATGGAATCGAAATGTCAACTCGTGTGGTATCAGGAATTCGCGGCCGACAAGCCTAAAGCTTATTCGCGGTTTATCGGTTTATCGACTTCAATTTTTTCGATTTGATATATTTTCTTAATCGGCCTCACACCATGCGTCCTATTACTATACCGCACACGACTATATTTTTTACTCGGTAGTTTCATACCGTAAAAAAACGATTTACGCTCGCGGCGTGCGCTCCTTGTTTTCGATTATGAAACACGCGGGTGTGTATGTGTGTGTGTAGGTTTGGGCTTAAGCATACGCATTCGCGTACTACAACACATACAACGACCACCCGAACGAATGCTAGGTATAATAATAATATTATAATCTGATATCATCGTACAGTGTACTTACACATAATACTATGTAAGTATAATATGCTATAATTAGGGAGCCACAGTTATAATCCCCCCTACCATAAAGTTTATGTAAGCCTAAGTATTCTACTTATTTCATTCACGAATCAAAGATTGATCAACACTCCCTAGAGCATTTTTATCAACTGGTTTACAGCATTTAACATGATTGGGGTAAATAATAGAATAACGATTAAAACACACTCGTAGTAGGCGGTAGTTAGATTTTTTTTTTTTAATATTAGCATAAACGTTTTAATATTTTCCCAGTCAATTGATGAAAGCTACAAAACAATAATATCCGTGTTTTATTTTTGATTAATATTATTGTATTAACCAGATATTTTGGCCATTTTGGCTACGGCTCTGGAAATAATAATGTTTTACTATAGCTCATCATAATACGCCAATACATATTATTATAGTGCATGCCGTGAACGGGGTTTACGAAGAACAACGTGTTTTTGTTTTTATTTTCGTGATTTTTTTTTAAGATATTATTTGTATTAATTGTTTTTGCTTTTTCAACGAGGAAGTCATTACGTGCCACGAGCGGCACTGGTCGATCACTTTGATGTTTTATTTTATTATTTATTTTGTTTGGCAACTGCAATATTTGTAACGTTTTTTTTTTACGGTTCTCTCGGTATATTATATTATTTTAATTTTTTTACGCATTGGCTGCGTCTCAAAATATTAATAGTTTTTAATGTATATATAATACGGCATTATTATTATATATTATTATGTATGCGTCGGAGGATACGCGCGAATAATTTATTGGAATTTAAATAGAATTAAACCAGCATAGTAATACGCCATACACAACCCGTACGTATTTTTTATTGCCTTCTTTACCTATGCGGCAACGAGTATTATGGGTTCACCTATAACAACATCAAAACATATCGGAGAAAGACATCGTTTCAAGGCGGCATTACATAGGTAGGTATTATATTATGCGCACGGACTTCTATAATAATGTATATGGACAGGAGGTAACTATCTAACCACGGGGAAAAAAAACCTTAATTTACCGTCAATAAACACGCATATAATCGTTTAATTAGGATGAGAAGACGCGGGAGCTCGATAAATTATTATTTACTTTTATACGAATAGTTTGTGAATTCTTTGTTTCTTCTATATTGGCTCTTTTTAAACGTTCACCTAATATAACGTGTAAATTATAGGCATATGGTCATATTATTATACGAACATATATTTTAAATCGATTTCGACGTAATAACACATTTTTGATGTGAACGACTAAAATTATACCCTTTTTACCGACGTATCACGCGCCTGCAATGTGAACGATTTCAAAAACTTTCATTTTTTACATTTTAATTTTCAAACTCATTTTATGGTGTTTTGAAATAACTTTGTTTGATTAAATGAACAAATTTGGTAAGACAATTAAAAATATTTCGGTTGAGAAAAATGATTTTACCTGCTGCAACATTCGATATACCTAACGGACTATAGTCATTATTATAATATGTAGACTCATTAAAATACAAAACATTTCAAAGATACCGATTTTTTAGATCTGTTTCCTATACCTAGTTAATAGTCATTCAATTTTATATTATGGTATTTGTATTTTCAGAACTATAATAATAGTAACTTCATTTTTATATATATATTACCAATAGTTTCTGCATTAATTGTGACGACTAGCTCGGTGGAGTGTCACTAAAACGTCACGTCATCTACCGTGTGTGGAATTTGGATGATTAGTATTGTTGAACAGTAAAAAAAAAAAAATAGTCAATTAATTCTCAATCATTTGTGGGAAAAAAAACCCAATACAATGATAATAATAAAAATTATGCTAAACACTGGCGCCGACCGGGCCGAAAAACGCACTTGACGGACCGAGCGGAATGGGTGTCGAGGTGTCCGTCGGAGAACATAATAATAATATGTATATAATATTATATTGTACCCGAGAGACCGCCGTGGGAAGTCTCGGCCGCCGAAAAACGAAACTCAAACGATAAATCAGGTGGTTTTTTTTCTCTCAGATTTTTTGTTTCTTTTCGCCATATGTCCCCCGCGAGACGTCATATACGTATTATTCGATTGTTCGAACGGCGTTAGCTTTACACACACACACGAGTGCCGTTTAATATTATTATAGTCTGATGTGTGTGTGTATAATAACACAATGCGCGTATTGTGTTAATATATATACGTATTACGCCCATAATAATAATATAATACGTACGACAACCGTTTGCGAGAGTAAAAAATATTTCAAATCCCACACGCGTTTATCCTATTCGCGCCGGTATGTGTATATTATTATATGTAAAAAAATCTAAAACGGCCTCGAGCTTTCGGCTATCGAATATTTTAATCGATTTCTACGACGACGTCCATTATAAATAACAACGCGCGTACCTACCTGTTGGAGTTGTCTGCGGTATATTTATTTTTCATGCCTAATTCGATATAGTAATAATAATAATATGTTTATAATATACATTACACACGGTCGACGTACGTCCGTACAATATCAATAACTAAAAGACGAAAATCGATAAAAGCCTGCCGCAACAGTCGAAAATATTTTTTTTTTAATTTACCGCACGGCCGTTTAGTATAGGTCCTTCCTACCAAATAAAAACAATAGGAAATCATATGGCGACGATCCGAGTACTTACATTAATTTTTATAATATACAATGTTATATATTTTATTATCTGAACATGGTAGGTTGTAATATATATCCAACGCAGAATACACCGCGTGAACAAATCTCATTAAAACATTTTGTACATAATATAATTATAATATTATATTGTATATTACATATTGTGTATTAATTATTTTATAAGGTAGTAAACCCGTTTGTACGGGTATTAAGTGACATGTGATTTTAATAAATCAAGCGACGTATTATTTATATTTTTTAATATTTTCACTTTTACATAAATTTTATGATGATTTATTAAAATTGTTTGCGCATATAGTGAGTTATGAAATAGCAACCGGTTTCTATTCTATATTTTTGTCACGCGGTAATAATAGCAACGCGTCGTGGTGATTTTGTTATTTTCTCGTATACTTAAATTTTTTTTTAGTCCGATCCTTAATCGCGGAACAAGTCTACACACCGGCCATACCGATAGAATTATATATAGGTAGGTAGGTAATGCAAGCAACATGTCCGAAGCAATATTAAAATATTTTGTGTATTAATAATTACAAAGTATAATAATTGAATAACTAAATTCTGCTCCCACAATATAAATACATGTCGAGTACCAATGGCCACGTGTGTGCGTCGAATATAACAGAATACGTAGTTTAAGATAAAAAGAAATTTAGAAATGTCATGTCCCGCGTTCGCCTAAAGTCTAAACGCATGCCAAATGAATTCACATCAAGTCGTTTATGGTGCATGTTTTGCCTAAACGAAACGCCGGCGAAATTGTTGGCGCGTCTGTGTACGAAACTGTACCGAACGAATTTCGATCCTTTTCGCATTGGTATTTATACTGTAAAAAGTAACGACTTACTATTACAACACAATACGCAATCGATAGTAATATACTTTATTATTTATTTAATGTCGTTATAAGAATGCGTATATAATAATAATAATATGATATTATGTACATCACAGTGCGCTATCATACACCGACGTTTTATTAATTGGTTTTTTTTCGTTTCAGGTTAACAAAAATAATCCAGAGTGCTTTCGTTCTATTAATGGTGAGTAGTGCACGTTTTTTTATTTTTTTTATCGAAGTCACATCATTATGCATAGGCATATAATTATATTATAATTTACAATCTTTTGGACGCGACATAACAATTTATTATTACGTCAAAATTAAATTAGAAAACTAATTACAGGTACCTATTTGACGGTAGTTAGGTATTGGGTTATATCCTGAGCTGTTGTTTAATGCGTATAATATGCACTATGTTGTTCACGTGCTTATATGCATTAAAATTTGTCAAAATATGCATTAAGAACCCAAATATTTGTTAGGAACATGTGTTTCATACATTTTACAAATAAAACATAATATATTAATATTTAATTATAATAAAAAATTATTTTAATAGATCTCTATGTAAATCAATAAAAAAAAAAACCGTTCGTAATATTTTTATTGATATTATTATTAATTATTATAATTATTATAATTATTATATATAGGCAATAATAATTTATCTCCGGAATGAATATCGAATACTATACCTATTATAATATTTAAAACAAACATTCACTGATAAAAAAAAACTAATTGGGGGCTATCAGTAATTACCACTCACGATTGCTAGATTGTCCAACAATAAAACAATAATACAATATTAATAAATTATGAAAAATGATCATGTTGAAAAAAATACATAAAACAGTGGGTATAGTGAATAATAAAATATAAAATACGTATGTTCATATTATTATATTTTTGCTCCGAGGTCAAGACGTGTAACAAATTACGACTGAACTTTATTCCATTTATGAATAGTATAACAACAACATTGTTTATGACGGATCGTCTACAATAGTAATATGTACGACCATTATAGAGTACGTCACATACATATATTGTATATTTTCTATATCATCGTTTATGATAATATTATGCACGGGACTTGGGAACACGACAGAACGATTTACGTACATTCCATAAGGAAATTATATAAAAATCACAACCACATAATTATTATTACGTACGTTGTATTTCGTATTATTACGCAGTTGGTCGCATTCAATTTGTTGATGGACACTGCAACGGTGGTAACGTCGAACATCGTAAATTAGTATCGATTAATAGTTTTAACTGCGGGCAAATGTCAAACGACGGGCAGTATCAACCGTTCGTTTTCACCGACCAGATTGGTATTACATACTATCATTTATTATTATTATTATTGTTATTATTAAAGCACCTGATGATGACTGACCGCGGAAAACTGCCAACTCTGATCGAAGGCCATCTTGTAGCACCGTTACAACGTATATACATAAACATCACCCCAGATCGCAACTATTTAAAATTTTAAAATCCGTGAGCAGAGATTTAATATTATAATATATGAAACGGGTATGACCATATTCTTTATATTTATACGTTATTATGGTTTCCTCGATATCTCTAATAAAAATAAAAATAATAGCGAGTTGGGTCGGGGTGATGTACCTACCTACTATCCATATGTAAACGACGATATTATTATTATTATATATTATGATAGTCAACCTGTTGTGCATATGTATAGCCGTGTATATACACGTTGTATGTTGTACAGGCGCCAGCCGACTTCTAGAATTTAATCTATATCAATACTGTGCGTATGTTTTCTGGTTTCTAAAATATATTATCGACATTTGAAATACGACACCCATTAGCAGTTAGATTTTTTTTTTTTTTTATCGCGCGCGGCAATAAAAATAGCCGACAACACCTACAACGATATTATATATATATACTTGCCACGAAGTCTATGCAAATGACCGACACGCATCTATTATGTTATTATATTTTATCGGTGAAAATAATTAAATCGAACCGGAAATATAATATAATATATTACAATAAATAGTGACTGTCGTAGTCCAATAATAATTAAATGTTTGTTTACCGATCGGGAATATTCTCGAAGAAGTACTTTCCGCATGTATACACAGTCGTAAAAACAAACATAAATCGTTATTAATGGTGCCGGGCGTTAAATTATTTTTTTTTTCCAAAACTGTTATCGTACCGTTTGGATGACTCGAAAACCGTTTTTATTATGGACTAGGCCGAAACGAATTCAATGCGTGTAGACATAATATATAGAGATTCGTTTCAAAAACCTGTTTAATATCGGTGCCGATTGGTCGAGTTCACACTTTTGATCATATTTATACCATTATTAGTGCCACTAGTAAAACTACCATGTAATTTTATGTAGTTTTTTTCTCAAGTTTCGGAACCTATAATCTTTTCTAAATTAAACGAACATGAAGAATTTCAAGTGTATCGTGTAAGTTTACACACTGTAAAGTATAATATATTACTATTAAATATTATCGGACAAGCGTTTAGACATATTTCCGAGTGCTAGAAAACATCTGATGGTTCCGAAAAAAAAAAAAAAAAACATTTTTTACGACATAGCGTCATACATTATACGCACTCTACAGGACGTCATTGTTGATATCGGTCTATGTATATATAGAGAAAAGAATCTTATTCGGTTGCGCGTACAATATCGATAAAAAATATTATAATATATAATATAGTGACGTGGCGGCGATCGATAATTTACGTTAATACCTCCGGTCGCTTACGATGGGCGCACATTGTTTATCCACATCACGATATTACAATAATAATATATATATAGGAAAATAATAAAATTATGTAAATAATCGTAAAAAGCGGATGAGTTTCGGAGAAGTAAAAATATACGTAACGTGCAACTAACACGATATAATGTACGCATATATGATGTATGCGCACTTAAACAGCTGCAGGTAACCCGATGGGTATAATATTATAATAATATATTGTACACAGACGATTTTCTCGCCGTGTGAATTTTTTATGTACGCGTCCGCCGAAAATTCGGACGCACTCGCGTCTCGCTGCAGTTTAGCGCCCGCCGACGTCGTCGTAAAAGTAAATAGATAATATAATGAATATGAGTGCGGAAAGAATGAAAAAAAAGCGAAAAGCGTTCGTGACGGGAGCTCATTATCGGGTGATAAATGCGAACGATATTGGCCACGATGTGTTGGGTGCTGCAGACCGCCCTCGCTGCAGCCGCACTTTATAGGTGTGAGAACGGAACGAACTCGGCAAGAATAAAAAAGAAAATATCTCATAATATTTTATATGGAAGCCGCCCGACGCTTTTTTCTCGGCGCAACAAGCAATCAATAAACACTATCGTTTTATTTAGGTTTTTATTATTATTTCTTTTTCAATACCTGCACCTATATACATAACCCGGTAATAATATTATATTATAGCTGGTCTCCCGTTAATGGTCCTACTATATAGGCTGCAGAGGGTGGCCTCCGGGCGATCAAAAACTCGCGTTTTTATGATAGTTACCTAATATGACATGCTATATTGGACCGGCGATGCGCCGTATAGGTACTTCATTATTATATATTATAATAATATTACATATACCTATTATAATTTATCATTATTGCGAGGTGGTCGTCTGCTCGCATGTGGTTTTGTGTACGGCGGGCGGTTTCGCGCCATCACACGTCGTCATGCACAGGACAAAGATGCGCCGTGTCTGCCGTTTTCGATATAATATATTTTCATCGCGCAAACATAATAAATAATTAACCGCAGTAAAAATACTCGTACGAAGACCTGCTGCTTGGTTTTACGACTCACCAACAGCAACCTCACATTCAAAAGTCGTCTTCGTCGACTTTTGCAGAGTCACATTACTATACCGCGGCCCGAGAATGATTTAACCTAATATACCTGGGTAGTTACCTGCCTCCGTGCTTTGAAGGGCCCCCGAAAATAATAAATGAAAATATTTTCATATTATATTTCAATCATACCATAAATACTTTTCCCGGCCGGTTAGGCTATGTTAGGTCTCGTGTTTCTGTTCTGCGGAAAACTTTCGAACCGTGGAAAACTCACTCACGGTGAAAAGTTTTCGGCTGAGAGGAAACGCAATGAACATTAATTGGTGGAACGTTTTCCGCAACGACAATGATATTATGAGGCGTTTCCGTCCACGAGATGCTTTATAGAATCATCAAACAAAATATCATCACCGATCGGTATTTTTACGTTCTAAACGTCCTCAAAAATCGTAAATCAGGCTCTGGCGTCCTAGATATTGGTAGGTACGTATAACAATAATAGTATAATAATATATTATCTTTCCGATTACCATCATGGTTATAACAAATGTATTATAATGATGTTGTGGTTCAAACCACGTGCGGCAGGCGATCGGATATATATTTTTTTATAATAAACGTAATTGTTATTGGAATCGACGCCTAAATATATTCAATCAGTTCTTTATAGGTGGCCTTAGAAAAATCGAGGTTCATCATTGTGCCCGTTAAAATAATATCGAATAACAATCGACAATAATAATTTATTTCTATACATAATTTATTATGTCAATCAATTTCGAATGGCGTTTATACATTATATATTACGTGCTATTACAATTGATTAAATATTATGTCGTTTAAAACAACAATACCGTATACTACGTTATATCAAATTAATACTCAAATCCAATTAGAAAAAACCTTCACGTACGCCATCAACTCAACATTCGTTCAATTACTATACAATTACTACTGATTATATATCAATTACTATATATATTATATACATTGTACCCATACATGCATATTTATAAGCTTACATATATCAATTATATGATTTAAAAGTATAATAATATATTGTATTACGCACGGGTACCTAATTCTTGTTCACAATTGCTTGCATGTACCTATGTAGTATAAAATATAATTATATGGACTTTTGTAGTTGTATACTGAATAGCGTGATTTTGAATATGGTCTGAAAGTTTTGCGCATTTAAATTATGTGAAAACATAGTTTTCTTCGGTTGATAACATTTATCAAAATATTTATAAGTCAATAAATTAGCATTTTGGAAATCAGTCCTACGTAGAATCCGCTCTCCCCCCCCCCCCTAAAATAAAACCGGCATTGCTGTTTTTTATAATATTCACCTATTCGAAATAAATCCGGACCAGGAGATCGACGATACCGGAAACTATAATTTTACTACTCAGAAAGGTCAGATGTTAATTTTTTTTATGTACAATCTGACATATAATATTATTATATATTTGGAAAAAACAAGATGAGTTTTTTCCATTTTGACTATCATGTATCTATGATATACGACTTAGAACGCGGTTTCACGAGTTAAATGTTTTTTTTTCGAACGAATATAATCAATTATAATATAGTAAGTCGGATTTAGATATGCACACCTATTTTTTCCACACCGACTGTGCATAATTATGTTTACGACTGCAACGTGCATTGTTTCGATACCACACTGCATCTATACACGCCCATATTATATATATATATATATATATATATATATTTTATTATAATAATATATTGTTATTATAATCCCAGGTGTGTTTTATTGTCGAAGATTATCATCATCATCATTATCTCTATATATGTATACGAGTGGTATTTTAGGATTCTCGATCAACCAGACGACATTATGTTATTTTCCCCGCACCGTGTATGTCACCACGTCAAACGGATAACGCAACAATATGGTTATGCAGCACAGACCGATTGCAATTTACTATAATTATTATTAAAATGCATTTCAGAATTCCGAAGTACTTTGCATGCACTGACCCAACTCAATCTCCACTGTAGTGGTACCTACGCCACCGCCAACTTGCATAATATAACAAATAAGTACCTAAATAACCTGCATATAGTGTTAGTTTCTGTCGTAATGTCACCGTCCGACTGACTGCAAGGGAGAAAAATAGAGATAGTCAATATTATATTATGTTCGTAAAAAATTGTACAAGTGTAGAGACGATCATAATGTTACGATTTCGAAATAGCTGGCCCTCCGGGTGATGTACCTATAATTATTTGATGATATTTAATTTTTTTAAACATATAATTTTGTATACCATAGCTGCTCTGTACCGAGTATTTCAGAGCTCGTAAACTGTACGCCATATTCTGCCGATTTCTGGGAAATGCGTGGCACAAGAATAATTGTTCATAAATCATAATAATTATTTTTTCTAGTGCATACGTAGCGAGCGACGACTTGCACAGGTTATTGGGATTATTTTCAAAAACTTTTCCTCTCATGGTCTATATTCACCACCATGTTGTATTTAATATAATATAATATCATTATTGTGATACACCATCAACAACAGTGGAGCACCAGTCGGAAAATAACAATATCGTTTTTCCAGGCCGTTTAAACACTACAAACGCGAATAAACAGACAGCCTGTTGGTAATCGAAAACGTGTAGCGTACCAGTTGCATTGTCTCATTGTGTTTTCGTGTTTATTCCGAGTGAATTATTTCTCCAACACTCAAGGTTCGTTCACCTCGTTAAGAAACAAACAAACAGACTCTCTTATTATTATTATTATTATTATTATAATATATAGGTGTACGTATATTATTTTAATAACGCTCACGACTCCCCGTCGGGGTATCATATCTACCTAAATATATTATATGTGTGTGCATATGATAATACGTGTGCGGTATACGTACGCGATGATTGTTGTAATAGTATTACGAGGACGAATTAATATTAATAATACTGAAAACAATAAAATTAATACCTAATAAATAAAATAATTGGTCGCCAAATTCGATTTATATAATATAACATTGTTATGTATATAGAGTATTTCTTATTAACGTCTATCAGTCGACATTTCAGTAAATATTCGTGATTTTAGTTTCTTATAATTGAACCATGGAATGTCCCACCTATACATTTGTATTATTTCTATGTTGTAGTATATTGGTGCAATGAATGATAAAATAATTTATAATTAAATACTTAAATAATTTTACTTTTCGTGCAGCCTACCTACTAATTTGTTCCAACTTTTTATAAAATATTTTATCTAGAACTTAATACATATTTATAATAATGCTGGCGTTAAAACCAAATGGTAAATATCTTATTGATAATATTACTCGATACGTCTGTGGAGTGTCCAATAGCATAAAACCGAACACGTTGACCATAATCGCGAGACTCACGAGGAGGGGAGAAGGATATTATTATTATGCAGTAATTTGTTTATTAGTTGTTAGTTGTTACCAATAAACGATATACGGAATGTATTATAATATATAGCAACGTTTACGGGAAATGTAAATTTTCCGTCCGACGGTTATTCACACGTGTAATAATATATTTTCCAAAAAAAACCACCGAGAACATCATATTATTTACTGTACTACAGAACAATAACCTTAATCCGTATCACGTAATGCACACACGGTTATATTGCCTTATAGTCGGGTGTGGGTTATCGCACTCGTCGAGAAATAAACTCGGTGCCCCGCGTCATATTATATCATACCCGGTACAAGGTATAGGCACGTGGTATTATGTTATACGCGTTGTTCTACATGTAACAACGTCCGATATATGGAGGCGACGATGTCGAAAAGTAATTATTATTACGTCGCCGAGCTGCACGTGAAGACGAAAAACGAAACGCTTAGTATCCCGGACACAAACGGACGAGGCAGCGAAAAGAGCGAGCGGGACGGTGAGAGAAAAAACCGTACAGGTACCCAATTTAAATCGAGTTTTTTCAAAGTGAAAATCCGTTGTTTTAATTACGAGAAAATTTTCGAAACGCCTACCCCTCCCGCTGCCGCCGTCCCCACGTCTCACGCCCCCGTCGTCCGGATCGTATATCACACCCGCCGCAGTATCTCTTTGCAGCCACCGACGCCGCCGCCGTTTATCGTTTGCGCGCGCGTTCGCGCCGAGGAGGTGTCCGTTTGTCGGGACCGAAATTCCGTTCTTACGAGGTATATTATGTTGACCTACCTATCTCGCGGCACTGTTATATAATAATAATATTATATAGTAATTAACCCGTCCGACCCGAAAACGAATATAATACGACCAGTATATACACACGCGCACGCGCGGTGTGCGCATATTATTATATAGATATGTGCTCGGTTTTCGACAAAATTAAGTTTTTTTTTAGTGGGTACACGTATATATTTTTAACGAGGTGCACACCCGCATACCGTGTATGTGGTATAACGCATAACGTTATTGTATAATACGATTGATATGGGTGAACATAAAAAAAAAATTATATACCTAATACAGCTAATATAGGCGCTTGCTAGGCGTCATCGCGGTCAATCATATTAATTATAATAATAGAACTATTATAATATAGCGAGCGTTTTTACTCTTGTCTTTGAAAATACGATATTATTATAAAATTGTTGAAATTTCCACACGTCTACTGAACTGCCGTCGTAGTGGTGCTGCTGAGCGTCTCGTCAGCGGACGTCAAAATGTCGAAACGTTGTTACTTTAGTGCACGTCCGGTGGGTGGTGCGACGTGTACCTATATATAATATAATATTATTTTCATTTTTTACACACATATCATATTATGATTATTCAACTGTTAAGTACATATAGGCCGTATAGTATTTATAGTAATATTGTCCCGTCATATTATAATGAAATAAACCGCTGCAGTGACGGCGTTTGAGAAAGGGGCGTTCGAGAGGCGGTCTTCTCTGAGCTTTTCATAGTCGTTTGGACTGTTATTGCTGCCTCCTACCTTTTTCGACTCCGGACACGTGTAGATGACGTTTTTACAAGGGTGGTATAGTCGGGTTGTAATTCATCAAATTAACGTCACCGATATCTAATATTACCTATATTAAATAACTGTATAGTATAAGATACCTACTTATTGGTACGTCCTATATGTATATTTTTTAAGCCCGCTCACACATAACGGCAAAGATATTTTTTAATGAAATTTGTACCGCACACTTTTAATGTAGGTACAGCAGTCATACATGTGGTGGTGGAGCCGTGAAGGGGAAGGCATAAAATATGTGCTATTTGGAAAATGTTAACGTTTTTACGACTACCTACTTTTTAATTTATGCGATAATTTAAATTGAACACTAAACTATAGGAACTATATTAGGATAACAGATACATATTTCTGGAAAACGGTCCTGCTATTGTATATAGTATTATTACGATATCATAATATATAATTATGTGACTACCATATTATTATATTACGCTCTTCCGACGTAATTTCCCAATATTATTGTTGTTATCGTTATTATAATATTTTGTTCTTATCATATACCAGTGAATATAGTAACGTGAACGTTTACGATTTGTGTTTACAGGTGGTGTTGTGCGACATTTGGAGGTGCGGCCCTGGCTATGGATTTGGGGTCCGACTGTACAACGATTGCAGTAGTCGAAATGTCAGGGTTGACTACCGGGGACGAGTTCTCGCCGACGACGAGACTTCGAACCCATTTCGTAAGTACCTATAACTATATTATACTAATATTTTTATTCACACGTCGTCGTGATCGCACCTCGTCCATTAAACACACAGTGTTTATAGCATAATGAACGCCACTCTCGGGATCGATTGCGACATACCATCGGAACGATAACGATAAAACTAAAGGTCGACAAGTATAATATAAAATTTATATACGCGTATTATTTCGTGCTGCGGAAAAAAAAATATCGAATAACACCGCGTTCACAGGGGTGGCGCAGCGGTGGGGATAATCGTAGTGGCGAAAACGCCATATTCGTGCGAGCGTCCTAATATAATATATTCTACACTTATTATAGGCACCAGCGATAACTTACTATGTTATGCCGAGTTCACGATTATGATTGTTCATTCCGAATTCTCCGCCTCCGATCACGGCCCGTTTGATTTGTCGTGCCGGACGGGTGGGAGATGATTATAATTCATAATAATATTAGATTATATAAGTAGTGCAGGAATGCGTCATAAAATCTCACCGATTTTTTTTTCTCTCCCGTTGACATCGTTATGATAATATTATTACATACACGTCCTGTTGCACGCATATATATATGCATAATATATATTTTTAATAATATAGGTACTCCTCGTGTGTAACGCCTATGCATAATGTACCTACTCCCGCATACTTGCAGGTTTCCTCCGAGAGCGGCGTGTCCCTCGACGATAATTTATACGTATACATCACGCATGTGTATATAAATTTCGACGGTACTGTTTTCAAATCGAACGGAAATATATGAACAGTATATATACCTACCTAATATTAAGTCTAATGTATCAACGCTTCAGTTCCAACAACTCAAATTTTAACAGATCCGAGTTATGTACACCATCTTATAGATCATCTTATAAGACGATGGGGTGGGATATAACCTTCCCATGTGCACTCCACTGCAGATAATAGCTGAACTCAGAATGTTATTTAATACTTATACCTACTTAAAAAATCGACCCAAAGAAGCTATTAGAAAATACCTTAGACAGACCCGCGTATTAAAAAAATATGCGAAAAACAAGATTACTGATATAAAACACTTTTACTTTTCATTTAGTGGCCTTGCATTTAAGTATTTACTATATTTTTTTTTTTTTTTTTAATAGCAATTATTTTTCTTTGGTATATCCGTTTAATTGGCTACACTCCTTTCAAGGATTATGCGATTTATTTCAATGAAACACAGTAACTTAATACAATATTAGGGTTTTTCCTACTAAATAACAATATTGCTGTATTTGTGCAAACGTCTAGATTGGTTATTGATACTAAAATTAAAACTAACTTGAAGTTTTTTAGTATATAAGTATTGAAATAATTTGGAACTCCACCAACCAGTTTCGATTAATCTGATTTAGATTATATTGTTATCATATTATAGTCCTCGTCCTTGTATTGCAATTATATACTTATCAAGCATAGTTTAAATAGGTAACTCCTATAAAATTGAGCAGTTAAAAGTGTCCAACAATGTCCACAGTCAATATTAAGGTGCGCGTCGCGTGGAGTGGTATAGCGTGGTACAGTTGACGCGCCGTCTGATTAGTGTTGCGCGCAAAATTTTTGTGCGCGGCACGCGGCGCGTCTCTTCCCGACAATTGTCGGTCTCTATATCCCGCGCCAAAGGAAAATTGGTGCGGTGCGTCTTATCCAATCTAACGGCGCGTCGGTTTTACTGTGCGCGGTATATATCACACTCATCGCGCCGTGTGATCCCACCTTACGCAAATATAATCAAAACTGAAAGATGACAACGTCCGTTTTTTTTCTTTCCACATTGAAATTAGCTAACCTTATAATATGCTAATTGACTCGGTATTAACACGTTCTTACTCGTAGCTGCCAACTGCAGTTGTCACTTAATACAATTAAGTTAAAGTATGTTTAAATTTATTTATCACAAAAAAAAAACAATTAGTTAAATTAGGTAGGTAGCTTATTATAAACTGAACGTATAGGTACTCATTAATTCAGTTTTCTTTTTTAGTTCATTAAAGCCCAGCCTTTTATACATAATAACATATATTTCGCGGTTATGCTCCTGTACCAAACCTGACCAAACGTTTCTCCAACGCCTATAAATATAATCACGTCATACGCATGACGTGTGTACAATTTATTATTAATTTATTATATTTCAAACTGCAGTTTTGACCAAATATTTTATCGCCACGAATTCGTATAATATATAATAACAATATATTATAGATATAACGCGTCGAGTGAAATTCTTTGAAAATTTTCACGTCCGCCTCCACCAGCTCGTTTCGACAGCTCCGCAGCTCTATACTTACCCATACAATATTATAATATAGTGTCTTTATATATGATACCTGTATAGTATAGGTACCACCGCGGTTATAGTCGTGGGCCAGCGTATACCACGGCCGGCGTATATTATACACTATGCATAATATTATCACACGATATTCGGTTTTGTATTTTATTTTCGTATTTTCCTCTTCGGGCCCTCCGCCGTACCACACCGCAGTACCTCGTATAATATTATACACTCGACGCATATATCATGCACGCATATTATTATATTAAATAGTATAATATAGGTACCTACGATAATAGTACGCGTATTATACATCATATTGTATGTGTAATATCATTATGCGAGAGGCTAGATAATATAATTTTATAATACGAGCGGTGCGCCCCAACTCGTCTCCTCGTCGGTCATATCATAATATATAGGCCCTATATTATATTCGTTTCGAAAAATGGACATTTAAACGAACGGCGACGGCGTAGTCGTCGTCGTCGTCGTCGTCGTCGTCACATCGTACGCACACGTGTGTAACTGTATATACATAATAATGTATATACAATGTATGTACTATATATAATGCTGTATAATATAATATAGTAAACGAATAATGTATAATATTGTATGAGAATACGCGCGCGCACACACGAATATTATAGTTTATGTTCTTTGAATATTAATGGATTCCACTGCCGCCGCCGCCAAACACGAATAATATCAGTTTTGTGTTTTAGAATCGACACGGATCGTTATAATAATAATAATAATAATAATATTACTATCGGTGTTTCTGGCGTCGGCGGTACGACGACGTCGCATGTTTATAGTGCTCACGCCGCCGCCGTTTGGAAAGTATATAGGTACCTTATATTATATTATAATATTATTATATGTATATAGGTACGACGTTTACACGGGCGCGCACGCACTTATTTGATATGTCGATAGCGTAGTTTTTTCGTCGACCGAGAACAATGACAGACGCGATAAACATTTAAGTATATCGCCGCGTATACCGCGTTATAGTATACGTGGTATACGGTGTAATAATGTTATAGCTAACCTCGCGCGCGTGTGTGTGCCGCCGCCGAGCAACAGGTAGCGCGGAGGGTAACGAACTCTCGCCCTACTCGACGTGTGCAGTTAAAATATGTCTTATAGATGTCGTATAATAAGTGACATCAATTAATAGACGGGTATTCGCCAAACGGTTGTCGCGAAAGCTCCAAAAACCCTGCAAGTAACCAAGCGGCCACGGGCAGAACGAGGACTTGATCCGTGAATAGATACTCTGAACTGAATCCTTTTTAGTCACGGCTTATTATGAGAGTATAAATTTACGCTTCGGGTAGGTTTTTTAGTTTTTTCCCGCAATCTTCGTCATCGCTCTTTTCAAATTGATATTTTTGAAATATTATTTCGGAAAAATTAACTCTCTAGCCACGATCAGAGGACCGGAATGGGGCGAGGGGACGTGCGATCGTGCTTAGCACGAACGGCCATTATCTTCTCATTAATTGTGCTAGAGGCAGAGGAGGAAGGGGGAGTTTTTTTACTAGCTAAGACATTTGAGCAAGATTGGCTAAAATTTCACAATCCGGCTCATTGCGGACGTTAATATAAATCTTCAAAATATCTATCAGACGCGTGATGTTCGTGTACATACATCCTGAAAAGCCGAATAGTATACCTACTCAGTGACTATGTTTTCAAGCTGTTTTTCTCGCAGACGAACCAATTTATTTTTCATACTATAAGAATACAGCGTTTACGGCCACTAACATTTAGTATAATATACGTTAAAATATCATATTATATTATCAATAACCACTAAGACGCGAATGTACGATCAAAGATACCGCTGCAGCGATGTCGATAAGATACAATGTATCACGAGCTACTTTAAGAAGATGTTTTAGGCAGTGCTTTATACTTTGATAGAACCATAATAATATGTGCCTACTTAGAGGTGGTGTGACGAGGTGCGTAGCAGAGTTGGTTAACTCGTCACGCAATAGTTGGATTTGTTTTTTAATGGAAAATCGTTGTAAAGTTTGTTTTTTTATTTTGTTTAAAGCGTGTTTGTCCTCTTCGCGTCCTACTCTTCTAACCTCCAAAGCCGCCACAGCGGGATGATAAACACACAAGACACAAAACGTTATATTGTCTGTGTGTACATGCCGAGTGATGTGTGATGCTTGTGATGCTTGTGTGTTTGTTTTATTTATTTATTATTATTATTATTATTATTATTTAAATCAGTTAATACGAAACGCTCTCCTGTACATTCCACGGCCGATCGTGACTTGAAATTTGAAGTACTGGTTTTCTATTATGCGTTTGACAATATTATTATATAATACGAAATGAAGCAGCAGCGAATGATGATGGTCGTGGTTGCGTATGGCGTGTATGTGTTGTGGCGCTTACGTACCCACGGATTGCGTGTGTAACAATATCGAAAAGTGGAGCCTAACCGAAACGCTATGCCACAACAATATAATAATAATAATGTATTGTATCATAATAAATTAACAGCTAATGCGCTATATTTTACCGTATACACCGCGGCGCTGCATAATATTATATGATTATTAACGGTAAGGTTACTTATATCGAATTGAGCGTTTTAGGTAACTATCGTCCCGGGCGCGTACTCGTGTACCTCTGTACCTATACCTAAATACATGGTTTATACCGCATATAGTATATACGTAGATACCTAATATTTTAAAGCCGCCGCAGCCCAGAGCTAACAACTCACTAAAACATTAATATAGGTAGTGCGGTCGATGATTGATCACCGATTTGTTCGTGTATTTATCCGATTTTAACTTTTAACACACTCACACTCACACAAAACATCTCGTCGATATATTATTATTATTATGATTTTTATGATACGGACCCTATTTTATGAACATAATACCATATTGTTTCGGGTAACATACGCATATTATATATATAACGTTACTCGGTTAACGGTAAACTATTAAAACTACCGACCCCTACGTAGATACCTACAGAATTCTTACAGATTATGATAATATGCGTCGTGTAATAATAAAAATAAATTAATACGTTGTCAGCGCCCTGTCAGGACCTAATAAAAATGTTATTGCAGGGATTAAAGAACGGCGTATTGTAACGTTTGTGTTTGAAAAAAATTGTGAATATGTGAATTAGTGTGTGACGTGAGTTAACGTTAATCAATAACGAAAATGATAAAATATCATAGAAAAGGTAATGAAACAAATGTAAACGATGAACATTTAAAAACGAACATCGTTACTTTTAAATTTGAAATGATATTTCGTAATATATAAATATGTTTATTATAAGCATGATTTCACTAAAAAAAAATCCATTGCGTTTTGTTTGTGAAATTAAAATTAACATTTCAGAATTGTGTTACAAAAATATAGTTGTGAATTTTAATTTCAAACGAAATGTGCTATATTTTTCAACAAAGAATTCGTACTTATTTACGTATTATCACCAAAGTCCCACACTCTGCGGATGAGCGATGACGTGCATAAAATATAATATTGAATCTATACAAAACTGTGTCTCATCACATGTGAGCATATTATGCTCGTAATGAACGATTAATTAACTTTTTTATTTTTTTTTTTTTATATCAACAGAAAACCTAACCGTCAAATCCTTGGACTTCAGTATTCGACTGTCGATATTCGCTGAGGAGTCGCATCGGTATTTGTGTTTCAACAACAAATGGTCCCTTGTTGGTTCGGTAAGTGATGTCTATATTATATTATATATATTTTTTATATGTGTACATAACAGTATAGAGTCAACAACTACACACACTATTATTACATACAGTATATTTATTTTTATAAAACATATATTATAATATTAAATAATATATTTAAGAATATCGAATAACAAGGTCCTCGACAGCAGTCGGTCTCGCGCATCTCACCCTTCATACAATGAATTCCTTTTTTTTTTACGATGTACAATAAACCGATATGACTGCTGCGTATCTCCTGCACATTGTTTCAACGTACATTAAAAGACGAATTTCACAATCTAGCACACTCGAATACTATTTTTTATCGTCTGCGTGCGTTGAGCAAATACACCAAAAGAATGTTCAAGAAAAAACACATTTTTCACTCGGCCGTCTTAAATAAATGTCGACACTATTACTTTACAATATTATATTATACCTATAGTAATTACTATTATATGCCTGCCTACCTTTATAATATAATATATTTATATACACGCACAAGTCGCATAGAAATATATAATGTTTAGTCACAATCTTTTCAGCCACTTATTACTTATATAATATACGAAATAGTGCCCGTCTACAAACAATATAATATAATATGCCCGTATAAAAATTAAGAACAATTAAATATTTGTATTGTGTAATTACGTTTATATTGCCATGGATAGGTAGATTCATACATGATACATTTGACACATGTTGACATGAACATTGTACATAATACTATATAATAAGTATAGCTTTTAACAAGTCTTATATAAATGCTTTTTGTGATAATCTATTATGTGAGAACGAATAAATTCAATAGTTTAAATTAATCTAATTTTCATTGGTTACTTCAGGCAAAGCACAGGGTTAAAAATTCAGGGACTGGAACCGAATCTAAAAGAACCTGTTCTGGAAATGGAACCTTTAATATATTAATAACCGGAACCGGAACCGGAACCGAAACCTTTATTTTATTAATAAAGCACCAGAACCGAACTGGAATTTTTAAATAAAATAGGTTCTTTTAGGTTCGAAAATAAAATAATTTTATTTATCATAATTTAATGGCATCACTGTTTTGTGTATAAACTATGTATGGTCATCATATGATTTTCTAATATTTCTCATACTACTAATTAAACAAACATTCTGGATAGATATTTAAGATTATTATACTTTTCGGTAGGTACCTAAATTACCTGGAACCGATACCTTCATTTTTTTTTTTATCAAAAAACTAGAACCGAACGGGAACATTTAGTTTATTTCTGGAGTTATCCGGAATCAATACCGATAAATTCAAAAGGTTTTCCAGTACCTGGTTAAAATATATAAGTGTATGTACAATCATTACAAAATTATTATTATAATAGGCCAACCTAAATATTATGTTGATCTGTGATCTGTCATTTCTTATTTATATGCATTTTAATATAATATAATATTATATATTAGTACAATAGTACCTATACTGTAATATTATGTCATATATTATGGTTGCAAAGTTAAATCACTTAAGATGGGGGGGGGGGTCTATTTATTTTTATAAATCTTAAACTTTCAAGAAAAATATCGATAACATGTGTACCTACTTATATGCAGTTATTTGCACTCTGCGACGTATAGAACTGTGTAGATAGAAGACACATAATATGTCACATACGAGACACTATATCGTCAGATTATAAATCGCATCTAATTAATTTAAGATGATTTGTTTTTGCTTTCAGAAACATTTCCGCGGCCCCAAGTGTCTGTTCTACGAGGAGATGCTGTCCACTGGGTACACACGGTACAAGTCGGTGGTCGATAAGTCGCGGTACATAGGTTTCAACCGGCGGGGCCGTCCAATGAGGCGGCACGTGTTCCACACGGACCCGCTGAACCGATGCCTGAACTTCCTCAAGCTGGACACCAAGTTTGACATCGGTGACCATAATCGCAAGGTGGCCGCTTCGTCGGGCAAGACCATTGTCATCGGCGGCAGTGGCGGCAGCGGAGGAAAGCGCAACGGCTCGTCAAAGAGACCGATCGCGTCGGCCGGCGGCGGTTACAACAGAAAATCGCTAACGACCTCCACGACGACGACCACCACCACCACCACGACAACCACCACCACCACCACCACAACGACCACTACACCACCACCACCACCACCTCCACCATCACCGTCAACACATCCTTCTTCTAAACCACCAGTCAAGCACAGTCGAATTCGGTTCAGACACAACCGGCGCAACAGACACCGTCCCGAAGCCCTTCAATCGTTAGATCAAGACTAGAATAGTATTACATTATTTTACTACTATTATTATTATTATTATTATTATTATGATTTTTACTATTATTATTATTATTATTTATCATCATCATCATCATCGCTATACTATTCTCAAAACCAGACTAGTAAAAAACTAAACAGTTATTATTACTATTATTATTAATATCATATGACTCCGTGAGGAAAATATAGTATACAATGCCTATATTTATTTTAAATTTAAAACGGAACGAATTCCCAGATGAATACACAGGTCGTAGGTTTTTTTTTATCTATGAACACTCGACGATATCGCTGCGATTTAAAGGTAGTGAATACAATATTATAATAGGTTAACGATCGCTTTGTGGGATTTTCAAGTACACTAAAAACCCTTTGGGACTTTTTTTCTTTGAATATTTTTTACCATTGTTTACTTGTTGCGTATAATATAATTATTGCAACGATTAAACGTTTCTTTATTGTTTGATTTTTAAACGTATAGCGTCCAACTGCGTTGATGCAGTCGACAGCACCACGTGCTTGTTATAATGATAATATTTAATACGCGTGATGCATTCATTACCCGGAGAGAGGTAAACACAATCGGTGCACACGCGTAGCGACTGCGGATTTTCCCGTTGCGTTTTCCGAAGACTGTGTATTATTTATATAGCCCTATTATAGCTACCATTACCGTACTGTATAGTGTCTGTTATATTACAAGACGATTTAGTTGGCCAAACGGTCCAGTGTTTGTGGGGCCGATGTACAATAGTTTTATATTCGTACGAAATCGGATCACCCACATGATATTATTATAGGTACCGTTGCTCCGGGAGCACGTCTGACATTCCGTTGGGCATGTTACCGACTCGCATTGTTTTTTTATAATTATAATTATTATTATTATAGGAATTAATATTTATTACCACCCGAAGTATGTGTTATACTATTATTTCTACACCTCCCCTTCACGCGACGATTGGCTCTTCGCGGTACGTGACAGTAATGATGGCGAATATCGCTGCTCGCGTGTTATTATACCATTTTATAACTAAGCGGGTAACGTCCATGTACCATTTTGTAGCCATCGGAGCATATTAAAAAGTCCAACGATATTATTTGAATTTCAACGGAGAACATGTTCAGTAATATTGTTTAGTATCATAATTCTAGTCAATATTTTCTTTTCATAATAAGCACTTTTAATCCACCAACATCACAGTATAAAATTAAATCGTATAATGACACAACATTGTGCAGAATTTCAAATACGTAGTGACGATCGCCGGATCGTGATACTAAAATATTGAACTAGTGTTATGAAATATAATAGATTATATTGTTTAGCGTACATAGAGCCTATAGGTGCTTATATTATAATAAACAAAACGTACTCAATACCGAAAAGTATTAATATTTCTAATTTCTAAAAAAAAATTTAATATTAAAAAGGCTACGGGGAGAAAATAAAATATATGTAGCTCTTAAACAATTTTGTTATTACTTAAACTAAATATGGATAATTTTTTTTTAATTATGAGTGTCCACATGGTATTATATAGGTACAAGCATAATGATAATAAATTGTAAACAAAATGTGTGCATGCATTATCAATATTAACAAAGTAACGAGTTTTAAAATGTTTATGAAACATTATTTTTCATCGTTGATATAATATATTTTATAGCTAACGTTTAAATTTCACCGTATGCATGTACCTATGTTTATATTATAGTAACACTCCGTGTACAGTTTAGGTTATAAGTTTATTTTTGTTCCGTAACGTCTCGTTTTGACCAAACCGCAGGTTGCCGAACTTGAGTTTAATAAAATATAATGTGTTCATGTGTAATAGTGTAATAGTAACAATAATAATGATGATAATTGTTCTGGAAAATTGAGAATAATATAAGATGATGATATTAAATACATAATATCAATGTTATACAGTGCAAATCGTTTATAATGACGTTCGAGGGACCAGTAGTAGATATAGGTCGTAACAAACCGCCATACAACCGGATGGCATAATATTATGTATAGAGGAGTTTTGCTCGGAGTCTCGGACACTCTATTATTTTAGTGTTCACACGGGGACCCGACAATATTATGACAATATTATACAACCACGGTGTCTTTATAAACGATTTCTACTGTACAATATATACCCATACAGTATACATTTCATCAGCATATACAAATAATAATTAACAGACCTGAGTTAGGAGAACCGACCGCGTTCGGATGATATATTGTTTAACGTAAGTATAAAAAAAAAAAAAAAATATCGAATAGCTATCGATAAATCTCTGTGAGATGAACGTTTTGATTTTTATTGTTTTTTTTTTTTGTCTCTCTCTCTTGTAAATATTGTCTATATATAATCACTATGTACATACACGGAACTGTACCATTTTAGTTGCCTCCCCTCCCCGCCCCCAAATTCCTTACAACCCTTTTTATTTATTTATTTATTTTATAATTTTTTTTTTCTTTTACATATAGATACATTTAATATAATATGTGACACCACCCCTACTACACAATATATAATTGTACGCTTTTTTATTCTGACTGTTCTACGTCAGCGTACACCGTAGTATACAGGTACATCTACTACCTATACAACAATATTATTATAGTAACCAAAGTGTATGACCACATAATATGTCTTTTCCAAAAATATTTAGCAGTATTAAAAATAACATTGTATATAACTTAACTGTATTTAGATTAGCGTGTTGGCCGTGTGTGTCGTAATCGAGTACGAAGCCGCACGCCCAAGTTTTGTAATGTTCTAAAACGCTAGACGCGTTAACAGGTGCCATATTATAATATAGTATATATATTATCTTATATATTTATAAAAACCCACGATAATTATGTATTTTTATTTTCATAACCCCCTCCCCTCTCCCGACAACCACCAATTTAATTTTTATTTGATTTGTATAACTATATATGATATATGCATATATATATATTATACCTACATATAATATTATTTATGTATATACATACACACTTATTTTTAACATCATTATTGTTACGATTATTATTATGTTTTTTTTTTTTTTATATAATTCACCTGTACCTACAATGTGTTGTACAAACGTACAATACAAGCGATTTATATAAATTTTTTTTTTTCAATTGGAACTCTATTATTAGGTACCTCTCCCCCACCAGGCACATCATACTATATGGTAACAACCGTCGTCGTGTTATTTTTATTATTGTAAAAACAAAACATATTATTATAATTATAACTATTATTATTATTATTATTATTATTAGGTACCTGAGCAGATCGCCGCTCGCTAACATGTATTTTTTTTTTCAAAAAAAAACTTCGCGCCGGCTAATCGATCATTGTACGCTTATTGCACGTCCCAACTATTGTCCCGTCACTTTCCTCCTATACCATATTATATTTTAATAATATGTATACCCCCGCACTACTATAGGTAGCCGGTCGTGTGATCAACATGTATATTTGTGTGTATGTGTTTGTGTGCATGTGAGAGAGTGTCTGTGTGTGTGTGTTTGTATGTATGTGAGTTGTTTCGCCAAAATGCGTTGCGATTTAATAATAATGTACTACTACTACTACTACTACTACTACTTTTAGTAATCAAAAAAAAACCTAATGTATTAAGCTTTGTAATAATAAACAAAATATGTCTTAACCATTATTTTCAACAATAAAAACGAATCACTTAAGAAAAATGCATACTCAATGTACTCAATATAATAATAATACATACGTAATATATTTTTGTGTACGGAATGTTCATACAAACTATTGTGATGGAGCTACTTCGTCGACTACTATATTCGATATACACGAATTTCGAGTGTTTAAATACATATTTTACAATAATATATGATAATGTATACTGCTCAAAATGAGTGTACAATATAATAATAATTATGTTCACGATATATACCTACCCGTATACCACCTACGTACATAATTACATAACATTATATTGTGCACGTGAGTTGTACCTATCGATATTATTGGCTGGTGTGTACACGCGTATATGGACGCACTCCCGAAGCAAACAATAATTATTGTTTTTGATAATATTCCATTGAAAAACTGCGTGTCCGTCATATAATAATAATATAAGCGCATTGCGCAGCGTTCCAGCCAATCGGTATAATACCTCGTTTTCAAAAATATGGAATATTATGGTATTCTTAAATCCATTTATACCGAGGTAGGTCCTATTTGTTTCACAGTGAGCGTGTGCGTATATAACAGCTATATAAATAAATATGTATATACCTATTATATATATATATATATAGTGGCTGTAATAATATAAATTATAATAATAATTGCATTATTATTGTGTACGCAGTACAGCAAATTATACATAAAAGGTTAATTATGTATCCGGCCAATATAAACTTATTAGTCGCAATAATTGTGAAGTACAGGTATAAACTCGTCATAGGCGTATTATTGTATCTAAATAATATGTATTACCTATGATGAAATATGGATTTGAACAGTCCTAATACAATAATACGCCTAACAATCACGTACCTACGCGTGTAACAATAATCTCACCTAATACATGATACAAACTTAAAATGATTGTTATCACCGAGAAGACTCGGAATAGCTGATGTATTTGACGTTTTAAATTTGTTCAATTTTGGTTCAGTTGACACTTTTTGAAACCCAATAAAGATAAAAATGTTTTTGCACCAAATTCTGACAACATTTAATCGTTATTGGGAGGACTTTTGATTAGAATAGTTTTTTGACTGTTATCATTTATCCCATGTTTAAATATTAAAATCAATTTTGGACACATCTCTATTGATTGTTCAGCTATTAGGTACTTACTAAAGATTGATTTCAATGACTGATTCAACTATTAAAGTGCTTTGAAAATATGAGTATCGGATGAATCTACAGGTACCTGATATGCAGCTGTCACGTAAAAAAACTGTGGTTATTTTGTAATGAAGATCGTGTCACAAAAAAAAAAAATTAAATACTTAAAATATATTATACAATATATATAATATATCATATCCGAAAATATCAATTCATTTAGTTTTTATTATGAACCATCGCATATATTATAACAAACAATGGACATTTTATCATACAACTTACATGCAGGTAAGGAATTTGGATTAGATGAGTGATGATTCAGGCAGCACTTTTCCTGTAGCCAGATTGTTTTTGAATGGTAGGTATTCATTATTTTGTTATTAATAAATTATTATAATATAGGTATTTAGTTACTAGTTTAAATTTTTTTGTTAAATTTAATGTAATAAAACATTAATATTGTTGGGAGACAAAGGTATATTATAATCAATACAACTTCGATTTAATAAGAAAAAAACAGGGTTTGCAAACGTTATAATAACGTTATATTTGACAAAAACGATGGAAATTTGTAAACGTAATTATAACGAAAAGCGATACTCAAAAATAATTAAATACCGCAAAACAAAACATAACGATTAACAAAATATATTATACTATATCATTAAGTACATAACGCAAAACGTAATTGGTAGAATATCATTAAACGAAAAATATCGCAAAACGTAATTTATAAAATTTCATGGAATGAAAAATAACGCAAAACAAAAGTTTAAAATCCATTTATTTAAAAGTTATACTGGCTTCGTAGAAATATTTATTTCATGCATACGGACATTATAAATATTATATTAACATTATATTATATTCCGTATTTGGACCATTACCTACCCGCATTAGTTATTATTAATAAATTTAACAGTTATTGACACTATTCTAAATGACGATAAAAATAAAACTTGTATGAGGTTTTAATTCTAAATAACGGTAAACGAAAAAATGGTGTAACGTTTTAACTCTAAATAAAGATAAACGCAAAAATTGTGTAACGTTTTAATTTAAATAACATAAAATGGAATTTTTTTTTCTAAAGCAAGCCGTGTATATAACATAATGATTATGATAATTATATAATGTAGGTATTGCCTGACATTTATAAATTGTGAAGTTAAAAATTATGATAAACTAAGATTGGTGAAAAAAAATAGATCTGTATATTATATATTTATACGGTCTAAATTAAATCGTTTTATTCCATTCGCTTATAATTGTATATCATCTGCAATCAGTTGTTACTTGTTTGGCTGTCACTTCCAAAAAATGTTCGTATGCCATAATATATATGTAGGTATAGTACCCATTAAAATGGTGAGTATAAATACTATTATAGGCTACCTGCAGTGTTTGATAGTGTTTTAGAAATTTAAAACAATTATGTTTCTAAATTCTAAGTATAAATTAGCTATAAAACGTGTAAAAACAGGTGGAATTAACACAGGTATCATTTTTAATGTTACAAATGAACACCAATAAATTACATTGACATTATTTTTATTGGTTTTCTTACCCTACCAATATTAAGTTTCAGTATTAACATTTTAACAGTGTCAATGGAGATTAACTCGTTTGCGAATAATTTAGTTTGTTAATATAAAATACCAGTGTCTGGTCATGCGTGGAATTTTGTAAATGACATATAATTAACCGCTTAGGAGCTGAATAAGAAGTTTGTTTGCAACCTCAGAAAATCTATTTGGAATACCGAAAACCTTCAAAGTATATTTAAATAGGTCTTGAATGTGTCTACTGTAGCGTTATACAATTTAAAAAGCTAATAAATTGTAGGTGTCATTTCTAATGTATAGGTATTATTACAACCAGTGAGGAATTTAATAACCCATTTGAAAATAAGACAATCACAACAGTAAATCTAATAAATATGTATCCGTATATTGTTTAAATCGTAAAAAATAATAGATGTAGTAGAATGTTATATAATTTTATTCTTATTGATTAATCACACTAGTATTTTTTTTGTTTGGCGTGTGGGCCATTTAATTTAGCAATAACTTTTGAAAAAATACTTAACCGCACATTATGCAGTTTCTATTTATCTAACGATCAAAGTCATCGTCCCACTTAACTATTACTAAAAAGAATGACACTTACATAAATTAAATTAAGTAAGGTGTCATATAATATAAAACAATTATCATATAAAATATAAAATGTATTATAGTATTAAAATGTCATATAATTTAAATTAAATTATTTTTAAGAAGTATTTAAGTATTATATAGATACACACGTATACCCGATTAGTTACCAGTTGGTTATCAATATTTTTATTTGGTAATTTATTGCTTAGAGCCACGGATGCCGACGTTTTAATAAAATATACTATTTGGAGTTTCGGACTTCCTTCATAATATTAACTACCTATTAGAGAAGTACCTAAACGCTTTGCTAGTTACCAAGTCAGTCTCCAAACGATTTCTTGTTTGGAGCTAGGCATATAAATGTACACCAACGTATTAACAATATTGGAAGACATAGCTATAATTGATTATACTAAGTATGTGCAAAGCGTATTCGATTCGCATGTACGACTATCTGAGGGTCGTCTTTAAACGCTACAATAGGTTAGGTCTCACTTGATTTATTCTGACCGCGGTACAATCGATCGATTTTCTAACCACAAAGTATGTTCATAGTTATACCTACATAATATATTTTATATGTGCGACACATCGCCGACCGAAAAGAAGACGCGTGGAATTTGATTGGCCACAGTGATATTTTTGTAATAGGTTCACATCGAGCACACTGCAGGTATCTTAGAACTCTTAAACGATAAAAATTTTTGCATTCCATAAGCGTGTCGTGTTGGGAGTGTGGACTGTACGCTGGACACGCGGCCGTCAGAGGTTAGTTAGCAAAATATTTGAATGAATTTCAACCTATACCCAGATTAGCTGTAGCCACGACCACGTGTCCGTACCACATTTTGTGCAGATGCTCGGGAATAATAACATACAATACCTAACATTATAAAAGGCAGATATAAGAGATAAAGCAATTGTATATGGTTTTCAAGTGGCGTTCGGAGTTTGACGGTGGCCAGACGATTGCACCTGTCGTAGGTAGGTACTCTATAATAATTGAGAAATTAACGAAAATTGAATTATTCCTAATGGATACCTCTTCATATAAATCGTTTAGCAACTGTTTAAACGATCCTCAAATTATTATATAATTTTTGTGGGGATGTTTGCAGTGCGGAGGGTCGATTGTCAGCTGCGGTGTTGGACAAATCGCTTTCCCCGATTTTCAAACCCATTGAATAACATAATATCTCATGTATTGCGGTGTACCAAATTGTTTCATTTATTTTTAATCACTAGTTTTCGTTTAAAAAAAAAAAACAATGAATAGCGTAGTAATTACGGTCAGAAAAAATTACTCGAAAGAGACTAATATTAGACGAGACAAGTTAAAACGATTTTGGGTGGGATTTATTTTTTAAGCCGGTAATTGAATTGTAAAAATAAAAATGGTAACTCAGCTCGAATGATAGGTTTTAATCGTTTTGTACGCATGAATGAGTTGTCACTATTATTATTCATAATTTATATGTCTAAAATAAAACACTGGAAGTATAATCACAAACAAGTGTATAGATATTATTTTATATTAATTAAAAATAAAATATTTTGTAGACTATAAGAAAAATATGTTTTGAAATAATTATAAGCCACAAAAACATTTTTTTCATTCATTTACTCTACCAGTATATCGTATTTTAAAATTTTAAAATAATAATTGTGTATTTTCACAAGGATTTGAGTATTATACAACGAACGTACACACCACATAATATAATATGGTAACTGTATACATTACACATGTATGATTATACCAAATTTAAACTTGTACAATGTAGGTACAGCTATCTGATCATGTTTTATTAACCAAAGACATGCTTATAAATATGCACAACATAAGTACTCTAAATATACCTACGTAATACGAATTATTTAAATCTTAGGTATGAGCTAATTTTCGTCGATGAGCAATGGAAATATTTACATGAAACGATAATCACTTCACTCGGAACTCCACCGATAATGAGTAATGAGTTCCGTTTGGAATTGGTTTTTTTTCATGTCTCATTTTAATAGGCATTACAGTTTAATATAATATGTTATTATTAAGCATTATGAGTACTATAATATGTATATCTGGACACGGCACTTTTTATAATATTCTAATATTGTTGTTTGTTACTCTCTTTCTGATGTTTGAATGATTATTGTGACTGTATCAGTCACATTTTTTTCCGATGCAGCACGATTGGGAATTATTAACAGTTTGGGCATTCAATATATAGGTAGGTATATTTTGTTAAAATATTATATTATTATAATTTGTACTATAATTACTTTTGGCTAATATGACTTCAGTTGCCTTCACTAAAAAAAACACTTAAAGTAATACAAACAAAGGTTGACAAGTGGGTACCACTGTGCTGTATGCATTAGGTGTCGTATGGGTCACTGTAATGGATGTGTTAAATTTGAATACAATGATAATATTATATCGTTATATACGAAAAACGATTTCCAACGAAGACTGTCCGTCAGCCAATATTATACTAAAATTATAATATCATAGGTATACTTTTATTGCTATTAAAGTAATTTATTTTACTAATAGTAAATACCTACAATAGGTTGAATTATTTTTTGCCGAAAACATTGATTTTTAATATGTCATTGTGTGCAATGTGCATTAAATATAATTATGTACGTTAATTGTTTAAAGTAGGTATCAATATTTTTAAATTACAACAAAATAACTAAAACTATTATTCTTTGTTAAAATATTTAATTTTGTTCAAATTTGAACTTATTACTATAAAAGAAAACTGTGTTTGTATATTATTTTAGATTTTTAGTTATAGTGAGAACTACACGTGAAAAAAGTTTTATTAAGTTTTCAACCATTATACATTTATACCACATGAATACCAATATTATACATTTAAATGATCTACACCAGGGGTGTCCAACTTTTTATGAAGACTGGGCCACATCATATGGGTAGAAGTTATTGTGGACATAGGCGCAATTTCAACTTTTGACTTGGAAGAGGCTGAATATCTTAAAGGCAAGCAGACCATTGCAATACAGCATTTTAAAATTGTATGTCCTACGTTTTTGGGAGGGCTACGGCTAAGTTTGGGGGGGATTATACAATTTGTTGGTCACATATTTTTTAATAATAATACATTCAAATTAAGTACTTGAATGATTAAATCATATTCTATAATACAACAATACATTTTTTATAATTTTACTATAGCGAATAATAAGCAGAAATATTTTTGTTGATAAATGACACGGAATATTGCCATCGGAGCCAATCAAGATAAAACACTAATAAAGTTTATCTTTATTTGATGTTTAATATTTTATAGTATTATATTCTTAAAATAAATTTTTTCTCGTAATATTAATATATTATAAGAGATTCTACACATTTTTTTGATTTTGATGAATTTTGTCAAAATGTAAACTTCTAATAGATAGGTATTTATAAAATAATCGTGCCTACTTATCAAAGATATAATAAATTGCAATAATAATTACTTATAAGAAACCGTGTTTATATTTTCAAGCTTTTAGACTTAAAAAAAATTTTTAATTTACAGTATAAAAAAAAAACTAAAAATTAATGAAAATTTCAGATGTATGTAAATAGGTAACTCAAAATATTACGATTTTCGATATACTTAAGTTTGAACGATTATAAAAAATATTGTGACTACATATTTTTGTTATTTTTTAATAAATATATTATCAACAACTTTTGAGAAACTTCGTATTACATTATTAAGCTTTCGAAAACATTTTTTTATCGACATTTTAAGAATAATAAATGTTCAGTAAATTGTTTATTACAATATTTTCTTTTAAGAATAACAAGAATAGAAAAATAGAAATATTATTTTTTGAAAATTATGGATGGCTTGATTTTGAACTTTGATCCATATGAATTATCCTTATTTGTTTTTTCAAATTGTTATTGACATTTTCTGTGATATCGTGGTAGGGTGACGATGACGGGGTTAGTCCCCATAGCTCCCTTCCTATTCTACGAATTTAATATATGTGTATATATATTATATACATTATATAGTATATTATTTATACATATAAACTATGGTAGGTAGGTACCAAGGTTGTTGCGTGTATAACTGTATAAGTATTTTGTATATATTATTATATATTTATATATATATTATCAGTCCCTATTTTGTTTATAATAATTCGTTCTACATTGAGATAATACAGAGATGTATGCACCATTCGTATCACTTCCAAATCTTTATGATTAGAAAAATATTTTAGTAGGAAAAACCTCAAGGCTTTAAAAATATGGTCTCATGTATACAGGACGATTCAGCAAGCATCCTTTCTAGTTACCACCATTTTTCTTTAGTCATGGCATTATTCGAATTCTAAAATGTAGAATTGTTAAATATACACGGAAACCAATTTTTTAAATTGTTGAATTTGTTTGTTCTATTTATGGAGTGTCATGAGGTGATACAAATGTCTGTTTTTCAAATGAGAACTCCTCCCCCTTTTTTACTGTAAATTATTAAGGGAAAAATTGTTTTGAAAAACTTAACATACCTACCTAATTCAAAATCGAACGAGTAATTTTTCAGCTATTAAAATGTTTATTTTAAGGACGATAGTTTTTAGAAATGATTTTATAAAAATACAAAACAGATGTAATATTGGATCTTGTATTTATTATACCAGGGCCATTTTTACAAATTATTAATGTTGACTGGTAAATATTAATTGCGAACATATTTAAATCCACTTATACCCATATCTTCCAAATCCATTATCGTGGATCTATTATCCTTAGTACACAATGTTGAAGGACTCAAAAAGAATTAATTGTTCGAATTTTGATTTTAGATATGTCATCGTTTTCAGAAAAATTATCCGGTAATAAATTTATAATTGAAGGGGGGAGGGGTTCACATTTTAAAAACAGTAGTTTGTGTTAAATAGAAAACTCCAAGTATTACAAAAAAATTCAAGAATTTAAAAAAATGGTCTTTGAGTATATTTAAAAATTTCAGAAATCAGAATTTGAATAGTTTCATTATCAAAAGAAAAAATTGGGCGAGCATGATTATTAGATCACTGTGTATAGTATCTTTATGACTAAATAATATATTATATATACGTATCGTGAGCCGAAAACTACTCAAGGCAACACAATACATTTTTTTCGCTTCATCGACATATTTCAGATAACAAAATCTTTACAAATACACGTGACTTTGCAATCTATAAACGTCCGTAAATGACTGACTACGAAATGTGATAAAGTTTTTTTAAGTGACGTCTGTGGTGTAGTGTTAAGTCAAAAATGTAACGACAAACAGAAAATCCCGTCACTAGAGTACAAATTATAACGGCAATAATAATGTTATAAAATATGTAAGGGATTGTTTTTGGGCGGTTTTTACCTGAGTCGCGGAGACGCTGCGTGGCGTTCACATAACTACAAAATTACACTTCAATATCTCCACACACCTGCTCGTGGACCATAATGTTATGGATTTCAGTCACTCGCAGTTCAACAACAATGGTTATTCTAGTGTTTACTTGTCTCATTCGTTTCTCACCTCTCACTCTCTCTCTCTCACCCTCTCTCTTTGGTATGTCAATAAAAGTAACCATACTATTGGAACTAGGGCCGATCTTGTGGTTTTATCACTCTTTCAAGTGACGATTCGTCTTTGTCGATATTATTATTTAGTATTTGCAAAACCGTGAGATGTTTTGAGTGAATTCCAATCATTTCAACGGCAGTTCATTGCTGTTTTATTATATTTGATTAATAAGACGATTTTATTATGAAAAATAATCGATTCATCCATAATGATAATATTCCGGTTAATATGAGTACCGAGTACAATGGTGTGACATAGATATATTATTTAAAATTAAACAAAATTCAAAAATATTGTATATAAATAATGATTCAGTTAGGTATTGGACGGCCTATAATGACAGAGAAAAACTTAAACTTTTATTGTGCACCTATCTACTATACTTAGGTACATATATTATTTATATTTTATTATATTTATTATATAATATCAGCGATTAAAGTAGATAGAATTGAAGCGTTATCATAATAACTTCACGCGTAAATATTGTGCACATTTTTATCCGATCATACAAAATATTAAAACATAATTTTTGTTGTTTTTAAAAAAATGATGATAAAATTATATTAAGCGCTCTTTCAAATTATACTTTAATGTTAGTTATTATACCTAATCAATTATATAATATATTATAGTAGTTCGTTTGAGTAACATTATTCAATTATGATTAATACATATAAAATAATTGATTATAGGTAGTATTGTATACAACTTTTATATAAACAATTTGGTTTACAGTATTACCTCTAAAAAGTATTGATACTTTATAAGGGTAGGTTGATGAAATAACTATATTATTAGCTATTCGGATCTAATATATAATAGGTCTGTATTTAGTAAGATTTTTAAAGAAAATTTACTACACATTGAAAATCTATGAAGTTTAAATTTTTTACAAAGATTTTAATTTTTAACTAATTAAAAATGAATGAAATCACTGAGTTTGCTTTGAAAAAAAATTGCGTTTTATGTTATTTGCAATTAAAACGTTACACAACTTTTGCATTTATCGTTTTTTAGAATAGTATTAATACATCTACTATATATATAAATAATAACCAGGGCTGTGAATTTAATGCACTAAAAAACCTTTAAAAAATGCATTAAAAATGTCAAAAAAAGCAAAATATGCACTTAAAATGCAAAAAAAGGAATATAAAATGCCAAAAATTATAATATAAAATTCATTTGAAATGGTTTTCAATTTAATTTGTACATTTATATTAATATTAGGTACAGGATATTTGATAATTTTTTATCCAACAAATAAAATTTTATTGATATTTTTAGAAAAAAAACTAAAAAAAAATTAAAACTGACAATGTCCGTAAAGAGCTCAAAATATTTTGAAAATGTTATGGTGTATAGAAAATGCTAATATAAACATTCAGTCAAAACTTCATGTACCTACGGTTATTTTTATAAGAGTTGCACCAAAAACCAAAATCAATTTTGTGAAAAATCGATTTTGCGTAAAAATTCCCGTTTTTCCTTAATTTTTCTTTGGTTTTTCTTGGCGCTCTTGAAAAATTACTGTGAATTTTAAATTTTGACCTCCCCAATGCACCAACGATATTCACTTTCCAATCGATCAAGATACTGAAGTTGAAAATCGAAGCATTATTTCGACTACTTATCGTGTACACAGACACAAACAAAAAAAAAAAAAAAATGAAGAAAAAAAAAACACACTTCATTGTAAAATCAATACATTCATCGTTCCACTCAGAATCTAAAATTTTCTTTTATATTTATTTTGTTAAAATAATAAAACAAACTTAAAGATATTTATTTCTATAGCGTCTTCCCGGCTATCTAGTTGTCTATCAATTGCCTTATTTTATCGAATCGTTATCTTTACCTAACCCGTGACTTGTGTAAAATATTATTTAATAAAATATAAATTTGACATAATATATACAGCCTGTGTAAAATAAAAAAAAAATGTTTTCAAACAAGTCAATTGACGGAATTTGATTAAAAATACTAGAAAATGAACTAAAAAAGCAAAATATGACCTAAAAATGCGAAAAAATAACCTAAAAAATTTAAAACGTCAAAAAATGCAAAAATATGCAAATTAAAAGTTTCATAGATGGGTTTGTAGTTACATAATTAAAAAATTTAACCTGCAATGATATAATTGAAAAATATCATTCTATCGTATCAAAGGTTTAATACAAAATATTATAAATTGAATGCGATTAAATTAATGTAATTATCGTCATAATTATATAGTTGCTTTTCTCGTATGGGTAAACAGATAATAATTTTATGCAAATGTTTTTTCTGAACGTTTCGCATTATATTTTTATAACTAAACATTAATTAATTATAAAAACAAAAAGGGTGAAAACGTTTTTACTCTTTAATCTGTGCTATTGTACGCAGGTTAAATATTAGATAATAATAAAAATTGAGTTTTTCATGGGTAGTGTTAATAGGTAGGTACTAGATAATATATTAATTAATAATTATTATTTTAAATAGCTAAACGAATTATTAACTTTTGTAGAAAGTTAAGAGTTTTATATCATGACAAACTACCTTAAATGTATGCATATTAAATTATAAGGCATAGCCACCTATTATTTTATATAATTAAGTCTACATAATATACGCTTTCACAATAACAAACATTACGCTTTAATTATAAGATATGCCATGATAATTAAATGTATCAACCATCTTAGGTATGATAATAATATAATCTCAGCAACTAATTATAATCAAAAACAACCATATGGTCTCTGGTGTAGGGTTCGTACTCGGTACGCTCATTAATAACATAAAATCGTTTGTCGGTTTATTTTAATGTGAATCCGTCAATAATTATTAATCTCCAGTCATTTAAATAATTTGGATTTTATTTTTTCCAAATACTCAGCAATTTTACGTTGTTTACTTATTGATTTTGATTATTTTAGTTTATCCTTATTCTATTAAAGTAGAACCAAGGTTTGGTTTTCAAATGGTAACCTATAATTATTATTCCATTATTGGTGATATAGGTATACCACCTATATGTGTAAGAGTGTAGTTGAGTTTATTTTTAACCAGGATTTTTAAGTTTGAAATTGTTGACGAGAACAGATGAGTACACTTTAATTAAAACGTCAGTTCCCATCTAATATTGGCCGTGAATTTATGTTGGTTTAATATATGCTATCTAAAAATTAAAACTTTATTACTTCAGCCCAATAACACTCATTTTAATTACACAAATTACGAGTTAAAAAATAATACACTGACGCACAAATCCGGTATCTATGTTGAATATTTACTTATTTTATTTTTGTAGTAAAATCTAGTCGGTATACACCTCCTTGATTTCTAATCAGATTTTATTGCAAAACGATTATGTATATTTGTTATTTAAATGCTATAATGCAATATAATATGCCATATTAGGAAAAAAAACTAAAGCCTATAGATATTAGTAAATATTAAATACCTATACTTTGTTAAGCCTACCTATACTTCATTAAGCTACCAAACGTGCCTATAAATGGCCTATTTTTACTAATATGTCCAAGTTTAGAATTCATATTTCGTGTCATTGTGTCAACGTATATAATAATGTATATCTATATTATATTATATCATAATTATTAACTGTTCTTTTTTTTTTTTTTAAATTATTACTACCATATTATTATAAATACTTAAATCGCTTATACCTATGTATATTGTATATATTATATAACTAGACGTCCTATTAGCTATGAGTATTTGGTAGCATATACTTTATGGAATAACGACATGACAAAACAAACAATAAATTAAAAATACAGCTACTTCAAAGCTATTACAATGTCCAGTATAATGTAGGTGCCTATATTATACTGCCTACCGAATATATACGTATATACGAATAACGTAATCTAAGACAAATCATACACTCATAGAATAGGTAATATATTATTAGAAAACTGTAATATATTATAATATTGAGTGTTTTTTAAATGTTATAATTGCGATAAAATAGTCATAATACTCGGATATCGTGTTTAAGATGTATTTTACAGTTTTCGGACATTTTCTCCTTTCGTATATACGCAGCAGGAGCTTCGATACTCATGCTTGTTCGTAGGTGACTGCTTTTAGCATTGCGTGAGGCTGCTGTGGTTGCAAAACAAAAATGTCAACATTTACATTGTTAAAGGAATAAATAAGTATATAATATTACACATTAAAATATTATTTGACATTATGATCATAAATTAATATGAATATGTCCGATTCTTTTTTTATTTCGATAATTTATATGTCACCGAATTTATGTATAATTTATGCCTTATGTATTCGTTCAATTGAGTAACATGACTATTTTTTAGTTTTTCAGTCGAGAAATCGTGAAAGTTTTTAATAATTTGTATCAATAATAATAGGTTGCATATCCGAGGTCGTTGCTTAGTCGGCCAAGAACATAACTCAAATTTTAATTGTTTTGATTTTTTAAGACGTATAATAATATAATGGTAGATATTGATCAGTTTATAAGTGAATTCTAACAAAACAAGAAGAAAACTATTTAATCGGGTTTTTTTTTTAAATTTTAATTCTTAAAATTAATTATTACAAAAATATCGGAAATCAAATTTTTCGTTATCTACTTATACTGTTAAAATATATATAAGTCCATCGATAACAACTATCGACGAGACGATCTTTTAAACGTCATATAATATATTATAATATGCATAGTATAGATATGTTGCCGAGATAAAGTCTTTATCGCTGTTCATGAAAATAACTTTAATCGATCTCGCATCATACCACTCGGCCGAGACGAGAAAATAAATAGATATTTTCTACTCACTTTAATGAGTAGAAATAGTTTTCTGATTATACCCGAATAGAAAATAAAAATAAAATCCCCGAGTTCCGGCTGCCAAATGTGCCCCGAATTCAAAAGCGTGAGGCTACGATCACTTTGAAAAATTAATAACCAATTAGTGTGTTTATAATATACAAGATTTTATTTTAATAAGAAATTCGTAATTTAAAACTGTCAGGTCTCCCACTCTCCCACCAGTCTAAAAAAATTCATTGACATTTCAATTTTCGGGATGCTGCGGTCTGATGAACCCAAATCGCGGTGACGATACAATAATAAATTTTATATGTTTACACATATACTGATATACACGTTCTTAGGGGTTGCCCTAAAAGCTAAAGGCGCCCTTGGGGGGGGGGCAGGAGGTTCACTTGCCCCGCTGGAAATTTTCGTGCCTGGAAAATGTTGTGTAAAGTTTAATTAAATTATTTATATATGAAGTTTCAACCCCGGAAAAAAATGTATTTGGGCGCCCATATACATATATGAAAATATACACCTACATTTGCGGGCCGACGCGTTACGAAAGAAGGTGTACTACCTATGTATATAAAATAATAATGGGAGCGTGCGTATAATGCAACGTATATAGAATTCAGTGTGGCAGAGTTGATGGGCGGAGGGTGGGTGGACGAGAGATCGGACACGCGATTTTCGGATAACATCGTCGTCGCGTGTAAATAGGATTTTATGATATTTATGTACAGGTACGAATATACCTATATATATATATGTATATCCCTATGTATATATTATATTATTATACTGCAGCAGTGCAGTGCGTATATAGAGTCGTTCGCTGGTTTGACGTGCGCGGCGGCGTCTGAGTAAGTGTGCACCTATATAATATAATAATAATATAATACAAGCGATGACAATAAAAAAGCGATAACGGATAAATAAATGAAATGAGAAAATGAAAAAAAAAAAAAAAACAAACAACCGACGACGTAATTATCGAGACTGGCAGCCGCGCGACGTTTTATACTTACCTATACGTATATAATACGTACAGGTTGGTACAACACGTTAATATATTATTATTATATATTTTATATATATATAACGGCAAACGAAAAAATAATAAGTAGGTAATATAATAAAATAAAATACGATATAAACGTCTCAGACTGTCGCCAAGATCGTAGAATCCGATACGACGCGAGCCGCGGCGAGTTACGTCCAAGGGGCCCGCGGGTCGTGTGTGAGGTGTACGCCATTTATCGTCGAGTCGTTCGAAACGCTGAGTAGTTGATGGGGGGGGGGGGGGGCGCGAATAATTTATAACGCGCGTGCACGTCGGTCGGTCGGATAAAAGACCGTCAAGTCTCCTAATCAACGGGATCCAGGGTTCTCGGAAGAAAAAGCCGAGGCAGAGGCGCTGGTATAAAACGCCCTACGAGACATAATGCATATTATAATTTTATAATTTTATACGACCCATCTACGAGGGTGAGACGCGAACGTGTTTATTCTTTATTATTTTTTTTATGGATTTCACTGGTTTTATACAATAAGATCGTCATTAGCTCATGTACGCCTACAATATTATTTTGTACGTCGCTTATTGTAGTGTTGTACTGTACACGGTCGCAGTACGATTGTCAATTCTGCTGCAGGTGCTGACGTGCTGTAATAATAATACATTATGATATGCGTACCAGTATATCATACAGGAAGTATATAGGGCACCGGCTGTAGGAGGAGGCTATTGCGGCAATGGGAAATGCCAGATTCAGGGCTAGTGATCTTCAATAGGGGAGGGGGGTATTACGCGGCCACGTTTGCGGATGCCGTCAGCCAAAAACTGTATCGAACCATACAATGTATTTTATCATAATATCAATCAAAAATCATTTTTTTCTATCATTTATGATACCAAAAAATAATAATCTTACCATAATATTTTAAAATTTGATACATCGCAGAGACATTACAATTGAACGCAAGTTCATGTTTGGATTTGTTTTTTAGAATTGTTTATTTAGTATGAATTTTTATATTTCCATTTACTATTCTAGTAACATATTGTGTAGCTTCTTGTTTCAAAAAACAAATAGGTATAACCTTCAATCGAAATGCCAGGCAAATCTTCAGACACATTCTTTTGAACAGGGAGATAAAACGTCAATGTATGTGTGGTTACTGGTTATATATTGCATGCATTGTTTTTTTTATTTATTTATTTCCAGAGAACCAATAGAAAGCATTCACTTTTTATCTGTAAACCGCGTTTAATAATCACCGACTAAATGCCGTTTTCGATATAATCTCTGTTTCCCCTTGGTGTGCGCCACATCATGTGGCGTTCGTAAGAACTCTACCCTAAACATTATAAACAGCCACGCACTGCGTAAGTGACTTTAACGATACTAATAAAAATAATCTGCAGTTGTCGACTTATCGTTCGACGATATATATCTAACTCGGTACGATGAAGTCAAACATACTATAATATAGTTATACACATACTCATATATATATAAATATACTATGCGACTATAATACTATATAGATATACTACCTGTTAGCTATTACCATTGGTAATAATATTTTAATATTTAAGTATAACCAATGTTCTTAGTGTTAATATTTAAATATAGACATATATAATATTATATTAATTCGTATTAATAATCTATTATATCGTTTTACATTTATGAACATTGTGATCATTTATAATTTGTTTTTAATTTTAAAACCATACAGATAAACGTGCATCAGATTATTTTAGCAGCTACTGTAAAGATTATAAGTTATAGCACTAAACTATTTAAAGTATGAATACTGCATGATAAATTTAACACAAAACTTTGATGATATTTTAGTTGGCATAGCATATTCAAATTTTTAATGTCATCATACTTGTGATTTTTCTATTTTAAGAATATGTTAAATTTTTTTATTCAAAAACATTTAAACCTTTATTCAAAAGCAACATTAATAATTAATTTAGAAACTTCAAATTTTACCCTCGATATCATGTGCACCATATTATATTATTAGAATTCAAGGCTAGATGCCTATATATTTCTATATTAAATCTCAACAGTGATCAAAAACAAAATACTTTGAAGATTCTTCACTTCTTCAGTTCTTCAGGGCTCAAAAAATTAAATAATTAATTACTAACGAAAGATAATCAAATAATCGAAGTATGGCGTTTTTACCATTAATTGATAAGTATTAAATACTAAAAAGTTAACTAACAACTCTTTATGTATGTGTGCCAAGGTTTTAACTACTATGGGTGGTCACCCATCCGGGAGCTAATAGCTACGGGCGTTACTTACTCTCAGTCGTGTATCGTACGTACCGCTCTAAGGCACTGATAGTATATATTTACACTGAAGTAAGGTTTGATCATTGTGTTAACATTATTTTCTGTTGTACCTATCTCACATTGAATCGTATTATTCTATTTTGTTAGTATTCAACAGTATACCGAATCCCGATGGATGGCAAAAAATATAATCTTAGTATATATATTGGGTATATATAAATACAATCTACGTTAAGCATTTCAATAGACGTTATTCGTTAATTTATTCGTTAAAATTATAAAAACAATGTGTTATAATGTTCTATAAACTAATGAAATAATTAAAAAAAAAATAATATTATAATAAAGAAAAATCAATACCGCAAAGAAGTAATATAATATATAAATTTTAGTTTATTCTTTTTCGATTGAGTGAATACCTACGTTTATTAATTTATGATAAATAAAAATAATAAGGATATCGGTTCCAAATAATTTAGGTACCGAAAAGTATAATAATTTTAAATACTTATCCGGAATGCAAGTTTAATTAATAGAAATATTAGAAAACTCATATGATCATACATAGTTCATACACAAAACACTAATAACGCATTAATTAATTATGATAAATAAAATTATTTTATTTTTGAACCTAAACGAACCTATTTAATTTAAAAATTCTGATTCAGTCCCTTATTAACTAGAATAAAGGTTTCGGTTCCGATTCCGGTTCAGGTTCTTAATATTTTTAAAGGTTCCGGTTCCAGAACCGGTGCTTTTAGGTTTGGTTCCAGTCCCTGATTATTAAATTTAGTTAAAAGAGAAAAATGATTACTGTTGTTATATTATAACTTATAAGAGTTCATCAAATTAATTAATTTCCAAGCCATGAACAAAATATTATGACTGTATAGTCTATTATTGTTATATATATCTCTGGGGTTTAAACCTTCGCTATGGGAGTAGTAAGTATTGAAAAGTGTGTGTCAAAATAATAATCTTGAATTATTTTGATTATCACTCGTTAGCGAAAACTTTTATACATACTCACACATTTAGGAATTAGGAGTTAGGATCAACTAAAATATATATACACATATTATAGTGTACAACACACTGTTAAGCAAACACATGCATGTGATCTACGAACTCCTCAATAACCACAATTTGTTTTACACATTAATATTATTAAATATTTAAAAACATTAAATTTCTAAATGTATTTATAATAAATATAGTTCAACTTTTTGTGAACAAAATGATAACAAAAATAAAACAAAATTGCACTCGGCATAATATTATTATGTGTGTTAACCATCTACAATAACCACATGTATTTATTTCTTATTATGACACATAGTTAAAGATATCCAGACTATTTTGCCCACATTCAAAACATAAACAAATGATGAGGCTCGACTGCTCGAGGCCCATTAAAGTGCAAGACCACGTCATTGTGTGCGGGTCTCAGCTTGCAAGAATCATAATAGTCCAGCATTTGACATAATTTTCTTTTCTTATTTTAATAATGCAGATTAGGAATATATATGAAATGAGACTATCGTAGATATTTAGTTGGAATAGGTTCTCATTATTATACGTATAGTTGACACAAAGCCGCTTTAGGCTTCATCATAAAAATAATTATTTCACAAATGTATACTTTCAAATTTTAAAATGATCGTAGAGTAGATAGGTATATAATATGACAACTCGTAAGTTTCTATGTAGGTACCTACATGATATTTATACATAATTACATTTACCTACAAAGTGCATAGGTAGGTATGCGTATTAAACCCATCTGTATTTAAATATAGGCACAATGCATAATATGTATGTTGTATAGATGTAGGTATTAGGTTTCAAACAGTCAGTTGAAAATAAAAAAATCGTTAGAAAAATAAAATAACAAACCAATTACTGTGGTCATATATTATTATAATATGTTATACGTACTACGATATATTATATTAAAATATAATAATATATTAAGTAGGTATGCCGAAATCGATGAAAATAATATAATGAAACGGTTAAAATGATTGGAATAATAATAATGATAAAAAAAAATGTGCACAGCAGTAATAATTCGGCGGTAAGTAATAATTATCATCCATTGTTGTGGCGACGAAATAAGCGACGTGTATAATAAATAATGGTGTTTTAAAGGGACCGAATATCAGCATGGTGTCCGGACGCCGAAGCGCACACGCTTAATAATAATGATTATTAATGTTTTAACAGTTTAGATGTTTTATCTTAAAAATAAAAAACCACTGCTTTTGGTCGTTTATTTTTTCTCATTCGACTCTGATGCAAATCGATAACCAGCGGCAAGGGCGCATATATATGTCATAAATAATCGTTTCGATGGCGTTTTGTGGTACCAATATAATATAATATATAAACGAACGCCTTCCACGGGCCAGCCATATATATATATTTACTTAAGTATAGGTATAGGTTACAACGAATTATTAGTTAGGCATATAGGTACCTACCTATACACTTCGCGGTGGAAAAAATGTTTACCCCAAATTACGTGGGAGTTGTTTTGGCCGTTCTCACCTCTTGACGATCGGTTCGATCGATCGGAATCATTGATAATAGCCATCACCGCAGTGTAGGCGCATGGTAATAATATTATATGTTATTCATCGCAGCCCGAAGATATTTTTTTAACACCACACACTACAGGTTATATACATACACGATTTATATGCGTATTATATTTTGTGGCGTGCCTTGAAGTAAAAACAAGTTGGATTCAACAAATTTGTGAAAATACGTCAAATTTTTATCGAGCGTTATTTTTTACGAAGCGATTGGAGAGGAACATTTTAATTAGTCAAATTCACAGCAATGCATAGTACCTGCGGTAATCAGTAAAAAATATCTGGAAAACATATGATTTTAGATAACAATACCATATTAGAGTGGTTTATCACCGATTTGGGTAGAACTAATAATTTTAATCGGGTTCGATTTTAGTCGTGTAAAAGTTTTTGTATTACTTAAAACGTACTACATAGTTATAATAGCTGTATAATGAATTTTCATATTCAGATGATTTTCAAGTTACATCAACATTTATATCGGATACAGATTTATCTAAATATCGACTAATATGTATAGGTGCTCAAAAATGTTTATTGTTATTTAAAGATACATTTTGAGTTTTAGATTAGAATATTGTTTATATTTTAAATTTAAATTAAATTATTTTAAAAATATTGTGCCTTCTATTAATAAAACTATTCAATTGACTGCACCGCGGCATATTACCATTATGCAATTACTTATTTTCTGTTTGACAAACCAATTCGATACATTTTCGTGCAACGGAAGGAATTCATGAGATATTTTCTCACGAGCGAGATGTAAGGACGTCACATAATTTCCAATCACAAAATGCATTCCTTAGCTAAGGGCCCCGCTTGCATCCTGCTCAAGAGGCGACAGTATAGTAGCTGGCATTCGGTTTGTGAGCGGTGCTCGTTTTCCTATTACGGACGATAAACATGTAACGATGTACGCGTTTTATACCGAAGAAACGGTTGGAATAACGTTTCAGGTACATATAAATTAGACGCGCACACACACACACTCACAAACTTGGTTTTTATTTATATATATTATTATTTTTTTTATGGATAGACTCGAAATAACACAATATCGATTGGCCAAATTGAATCAATTAATCGAGATGAATTTCGAACCGGTCCGCAGTTGTTGTTGTAGTTCTTATAAATATAATATACATCTACCTATGTGCATTGGTCGTCCCGAAAAGCCGCCGCACGACCGTTCTTCCCCGTCCGTGTACCTATATATATGCATAGCATATATAAGTCCCATATCGACTTCACACTGTGTGATGTATCGCACGTCTCCTCCTGCCCGGCGTGTACAACTCACGTCGTTACGCGGGTACCTATATATATATATATATATATATATACCTACGTGCTGGTCCAGCATATCGGCAGCAGGCTGGGTCGGCGGCCGTATGGAGTGCTGCGGAGCCCAGCGGAGAGTTGATTGATGAAAACACATTTATACGGGCAAGTCGATAGATTTGGTGGGTATATTATATTATACACACTGTTAGGTGCCTATATATATTATATATTATATATTATGGCCCCGCTGCAGCGTGTTTATCCGCTGCTGCTGCTTCAGCGGTCGTTATTAATATGCGGCGAGTCGTGTGTCGTGCCGCGTATTAAAACGAAAGAAGAAGACGATTTTTCGTCTCGTCCGAAACGCCACGACCGCCGGACGACCGCTCGTCGTATTAAAATATCGCCGTTATACCTATATACCTGTATCTACCTATACACTGTATTATTACTATTATTATATTCTGGAATAATAATAATGTACGTCCTCTGCAGCTTATCTCTCGTCACGGATCGAAAGCCGCCACCGTTTAGTCCATACATATATTATATTGTGTGTGTGTGTGTGTACAATATTACCTACAGTATATTATAATATTAAATTGTACATAATATTATTATTATAGACTGTCACCGAGCGTTTATATAATATTATATGCGTAATTGGGCGGTATTCTTATGATCACGTTGACTGCGCACGCCGCACACTCGCGTAATTGTTTTGGTATTTCACATAATATTATTATTTTCCGCGTTTTCCCGCTGGTCGGCATAGCATTATACGATAACGAGCGCTGCTCATATCCAAAATTATTATGATGACTGCGCTGCGTTTTTCGAGACAACTTTAATCGATCGTGTAATATAATATTATGCTTATGCGCGGGTGTGCGGGTGTATCGTAGGTGCCATTATGGCTCCCGCGACGAGGACGGGCAAATATTGTCCAATTATTGTGATGGCCGATGGCGATTGTATACCACATGGGTATACCGGTCATGAGCGTGCGACCCGGTATTCGGTATACTCGTCCGAGACGGGGTAATGACAATTGCGATTCCCACGGAGTGACAAACCATAACCGCCTAAATGTATCCGTTCGAATTCGGGACAGAGACAGGTCGTATAATACAACTACAACACAGTTCACCCATCCAAGTTACGCTATAGCGTTTTAAAATATTGTTCGTTTTTTTTTTTTGTAAATTATGAAATTATTTTAATACTTGCTTCAAACACTTGCCTTTGTATCGGCCATGGGGAGACCTAAATAATATTCCTGCCTTCGAATTTGATCATGCATCAATAATCCACTATAATATGAAAATTAACAGAATTAAAATATGAAATATTCTGAACGTAAAAATTGCTATGTTATGTATTAGTAAGACGACGTCAGCTCGTCCAAGTACGACGTAAGTATGCTATATTAATATTAAAATATATATTTTATAATAATAGCAATTTAAAACTACAATATGCAAAAACTGATGTTTTTATAAGTGGTACAATTTGCAATAAATCTATGAACATACATTAACTAATAATAAGTTATATTATAATAAAATTATGTACAAGTTGATAGTGTTTTCTGTGTATTATTTGTACTTCCCTGTGAAGTGTAAATATACAACATACCGTAATACCAATAATTATTAAACTAATATTATCTTCTGCCTCGTTGGCTGAGGCAAAATGTTTTCATTTTTATATTTTCAGACGTCAGTGCGTTGTTTTACTTTTTTGACGGCCTACCTAAAATTGTAATTTATTCTAAATAAATATTAATCAGACGCGACACATCTTTCTGAGTCCTGATTCCTTGTAAAATTGTTTGGTGCGATAAAATACCGAAAATATAATTTTCATATAATTTCTTCCCACGGTACAGAGGTGAATTCAGGAGAGGGGTTCAAAGGCACGTGCCCCCCTATCAATTTTCTATCGAAAATTGTATTATGTAACTAAGAGTATCATATAAATGAAAAATTCCGTTGATAAGAATAATACCACCAACTGTTAATTATTATTTATTATAATCATTATTGCCTAAAAATTATACTATGTGTGTATTATTAATTAAAATTAAAATTATACAATGTATATGTGCTCTCCCCCCCTCCTTACAAAATATTGAAGATCCCGCCCCTGCTGCGGTAGGTGCACACACGAAAATAAAAATTACCCTCCTATGTTATCACAACAACTGCGATTATTGTTGCGCGGTTTTATTTTTTAAATCGCAATCACAATATTTTTTACAACGCGTCCGTGTATACCAATACCTCCAATACTATAATATAACATATAACTACCTCCGCCGCGACACGTTTGAAAAAAAATATTAAACGTACCGATGAAAACGTTTTGCTGGAAATCTGACGCGTTTCAAGAACAATCGGACATAATGTATAATACGTATATTTACGGCCGCACAAGTTCATTAATGGGCGTTTAACTGCCGCCAGCAGACAATGGCCGTCGCTGCCGATAAACCCATTAATGTTCAAACGGCGGTGGCGGTGACGTTTAAACAAACATAAAGTTTTGCAATATTTCACCAAGTCTCTCGTACGACCATAATAATAATTGTACTCGCACCACTGGCAGTTACACTCTTACACTCTTACTCTGCTCCAGGCTGTCAGGCACCTGACCAGACAGGCGCATGTAAATTTCACCGATTTTCAGGTATAGGTACCTATGTACTTAATTCCGGGGTCGTATTTATAACAGTAAATTCTGCTGATACATTTTGTCGAATGCACAAATAAAAGTACCCCCTGTGTATAGGATAGCAATAACGTATACTGCAGTTAATGTAAATTTCACTTAAAAAACAAATTTGAATCCAAAATTGTTATGTACAATTATATATTTACATAAAAGTATTATATGATATATTATATTTAGATCGGTAGAGTTCAGCTGTTATAACTCCATGAGTCAAGACCGAAATTATAAAAAAAATATCAAATCTGAATTTGTATACACTACAATAATTGTATCAAAAACAAATATATTATATTTATATAATATTATACAACAAACAATAAACTATTTAAAACTAAATTTGTCATAGTTGGCAAAGTTGTGGAAATTGAAAACAAAACGTTAACTTTACAAAAATATTTCTATCACAATCTATACCTGCAGAAGTCCAAATCGTACCAAAATGTATACAATTACACTTACGGCTTAAAAATGTATAATACATACAAGATTCCTCAGAACATAAAAGCTTTTTTTATAGTTATTTAAATATATATATATCATAAATACAAAGTAATGATTTTGGTTATACGCTTGACGGAATGGAACGAAACTTGGTGGATGCCTATAGTATTAAGTCCTGATTTAGAACACAGCCCACGGGCTACTTTTTATCACTCCGAAAAGCATACGGTTCCTTAAATTGGGTAGGCTTACTCGATAGTAAGAAATAAGGGGATAGGTTATACTATAATATTTCCTAACTTTAACAGAAAAAAAGTTTACTACATACACCTATAGTCAAGTTCATTTTTTATGAGTGTTTGAAATTTTTTACATTAAATATTCACTCGTAAATTATTGAATTCATATCGAACGATTTTATTATTTTGTTGTAATTCAAAATAAATCCACCATAGACACTTGCAATTTTCATCTAATATTTATTTTATTATTTTATAAACATGATAACTTTCAAAATATTTCAACTCGTATTTAGCTAATTATATAAATTTTAATTTTAAATCTATAAACATAACTTAATATTTTTAAGATATTTGATATTCAGCGATAAATTATCGAATTACATTAAAAAGTTGTTGATATTTTCTTGTATTTTCAAAACGAATAACTGTAGACTCTAGAAGTGTTCACCAAATATTTGTATTAAAATTTTCCATAAATGGTAAAATTTTCAAACAATTTTGCCTTTTTTGAGCTATTTATAGCCGTGATAAATATTTTAAATTTTGTGAATTATTTTTCAGTTGGAAATTCATAAAAGTTTTTTTTTTATAGTTAACATTAGAACATTTAATTGAAGGTTTCCAATGAGTTCTTTTATCTATACTAAAACAAAAAATTTCACAGGAAATTTAGGCTATTTATAGCCATGAGATATTTTCGATTTGTATTAATTTTTTTAACTATTAAATTTGATTATTTATACACGCATATGCTAGGCTGACACAACGTCTCCGCTCAGAATTGTTTTTCGTATAAACTGATTTATTATTGAATTCAAATATAACACTTCCATAAAATTTACATGCTCTACCGCTACTGTAAAGCAGAGCAGTATCCATTTGTCCGCCTTTTTATTATCATCAAACTGATACGCTTTTTAGGTAAATTTTCCTGGCACCACAATGTTTCAAAAATTTCATATTTTCTTACACCATTATATTCTATCATGATTTAAATCATTTATAAATGTATTTCATTTTGTACCACTAATTTCAACAATTATTCCAGCAAGAAGTTTGGAAGTAATTTTTAATTAATTATAATTATTCAGAACATTTTTTATGATTAGATAGGTACGGGAAACATTTTGATAATCCACTTTTATATTTTCCAACTTAAACTGTTGGAAATTTGCAGTTTCCAATTATTCTTAACTGTCTTATAAATCTACTTTTCCAAAAATATTTTACCGTCCAATAATATATTTTTTTCCAGTCGTTCAGTTTTCCCAATTTAATTTATCGGTAAGTTCTATTTCCAATAATTATTTACAATACAAAAATTCACTTTTCCCGAATTACTCAGTTGTCCAATTTTAGTTTATTGAAATGTTAATGGATTTGATTCAAAAGAATAATTGGAAAAAAATGAATTGTTGGATAGTATAAAACTATTCCAATAATAAAGCTTTCCACATTTTTCTTACACTTTTAATTGTAACATGATTTGTACGAATGTTGACCACTCATTTCAGAATTTTACTGAAAATTATCCTAATAAAAAACCAAATAGTATGTAAACATTCAATTAATTGAGTTGCATTAATAAACATACATAATACATATACATACAAAATATGAACATACATTTCATTAAAACTTTTAAATATAAATTTATTTTTGAGATTATAAGGTTTCAGTCAATTTATTTTAATAGGCACCACTATGCTGTATAGTAGTTGTCGAGAATGACATTGTAATATATTATGTGTTATATTTGAATTCAATGATAAATCAATGCATACGAAAAACGATTCTGAGCGAAAATGTTGTGTCATCCCAGCGTACTTGTATAAATAATTACATTTTATAATTATTGAAAAAAAGATAAATAGAAAAAAGCGGGTAAGTGGATGTCGCTCTGCTGTACAGTAGGTTTCAAGTGGGTCAATGTTTAATGGATTGTATTAAACTTGAATTCAACGATATTGTATCATTGTATAAGAAAAACGATTCTGAGACGAGACAGTTTGTCAGTCTGAATAATTTATATTGTTATTATTTATTATATCCTGCAGTAAGTTGAATTAATATTATAAAATTATTATTTTTTATTCGTTTCTATGGTGGACAAAGCGTTAGAAATTAAAATCCCATTTTTAGCACTTTTTTGTAATTTGCCACTGGTTTTTCCCGTGGCATTAAATAATTATTGAGAAAATCGAAAAATAACCTCTTTAAAGTGCCATCTAGATCCAATTTGCTAAAAAATATAATTTTTCATGTTGAAATCGAAGCACTCCTTCTGGATACAGTGTATCATGTATATTTAATAATTTTAATGGAAAATTAAAATAACAACAAAGTCACGAGTGATGTCATGGACTATAAAAAGCCAATTTATTATGGAAATACTAACTAAACAAAAATTACCTAAAAACACCTAACATCTATGAACTCAGCCGTAAGATCAAATATCCTTAAGATCTGGCCCTTATGCTACAACCGGTCTACCGTCAGTTATATTACACGATTACGGTTTCTCACCCGTGTGAGTCTGCCGACGTATCGTCACGATACATGCATCTATGACTGAACGATTTGTCGTGAACTTCACACGTATTAGGTTTGTTTCTTGTGTGCGTTCGAACGTGCACATTTAGGTAGCTTCTGTTAGCAAACATCTTGTTGCAAATGTCACATGGGTACGGTTTCTCTCCCGTGTGAGTCCGCCGATGTACTGTCAGGGCCCCTCTGTTAGTGAACTTCTTGTCGCAACCATCGCACGGGTGCGGTTTATGACTCGTGTGCGTCCACCTGTGGGTAGTCAGGGTGCTGCTTTGACTGAACGATTTGTCGCAAACGTCACACGTATACGGTTTCTCTCCCGTGTGAGTCCGCCGATGTACTATCAGGGATCCTCTGGTAGTGAACGTCTTGTCGCAATCATCACACGGGTACGGTCTATAACTCGTGTGCGTCCACCTGTGGATAGTCAGGGCGCTGCTATGATTGAATGATTTGTCGCAAATATCACACGTATACGGTTTCTCTCCTGTGTGTATCCGCCGATGCACTGTTAGGTTACATCTGGTATTGAACTCCTTGTGGCAAATGTCACATGGGTACGGTTTCTCTCCCGTGTGAGTCCGCTGGTGAATATTCCGGGTGTTGCTGTTAGTGAAGTCCTTGTTGCAAATTTCACACATGTACTGTTTCTTTTCTATGCGCGTCCACGGGTGTACCATTTTTCTGACGTTAGTGAACCTCTGGACACGTACGTCGCACAGGAACGGGTTTTCCATGGCAATGTATCCGCCAGTGCTTCAGCAAACCACTGATTCAAATAGACAACTTGTTTTACACGTTGCGTGGGTACAACTGTATCTCACACACGTATCCTCCGGCTAAAGGTGAGATCACTGATTTTAATTTCAAATTTGAAACGTAACTGTTATCACTTGTATTTTGTCTGGTACTGCTAAATAATAGTTGCACCAATTAAAAGTTAACGACGTTCATCTTTATTGAGACACGTATATAACTAAATTATATATTTTGTTATTCATCCGATAACATGGTTACTAGACTATTCTGTTTATGATCGATTATAATATGTTGTCATCTCTGGGTTTACAAGCCAGTATTTGTTGTATCATTAGTACCATTTAAAGCTATATGAAATAAAAATGTAATTTATTATAATGCGGAACAGTTAATAAGACATCAATGGCTGTGACTGGGTAACTGTTACTACTTGTTAAATAATATTATATTAGTTGGATAGATAGTTCATCATTATTAACTATCATAATTTAAAAGTATAATTCAAAATCTACAACGGTATGCATTGTATATTACCGAAAAATGTTAATTACTTTGTTAAGCTTCTTGGATATTATATACAACAAAAACATAACCGTAATAAAGCAAAATCCCAAACCCTCCCAAAAAAGTTTGCCTATCAAGTAGTGATACCTACATTGCTGGCTATTTTCACCGTGATGCAGGTCAAGGTCACACTCCGCGACTATCGCTGTCCCTCGCGCCTTGCCTAGTCCACCGGTTACTGTAATCGTACGGCATGGTAACGTCACTTCGCGGCCTTTTAGTCTGGTCTTATTTTGCAAGCCATTCGTATCATTTTTTATGATGATACAATATTTTTCCAATCAAATGTGCTTCACCACCGAATCTCACCGCCGTCGTGCGTTTAGTGTATTCAACCGCATGAACCGTGTACTTGTGGCCAACCACCTTAGGTTGAAATAAGTATAAAAGTCGTAGTCGAACGTTCCGAAAGTAGACACGATTTACAAGCGAGGAAACTTATAGTACGGACTACGCATCCATCCGTTCATCAGTGCGTTAGTGCCCCGTCTCGTTATTCAAACAAGGTTGACCCCCACACAAGTAGAATGTAGATATCATATTATTATTTGACAAAATCTCTCGTTTTATTTTACTGAATGAAATGTATATTTCTAAACTTTTGTACTCCCATCACTTTGAAGGTATAACATCACGGAATTTAGGCCCCCTTTATACATTTAATACTTCTGTCTTTCCCTCAATAACATGCATGGTATAAGAGAGAACAGTAATATGCCTATTCCCCCCTCTCCTATGATCCAATTATTCGTTTACTATAGTAGTTAGCTGTTGCGGGACACCACATCCGTCGACGCCGTTGGTATATAAATTCTCCGCACGACTGACACTGGACTCACATCAACACGCTGACATAGTTACACTATCACCCACAGTCCAACGGCCTGGACGACGAAAACCTGTTACCAGGTTCAAGTCACTCGTTCAAGTCCGTTTTCTTTTGGTCGACCACCACCGCCGTCCGACACTACGAGGCAATAATAGACTGTCTTCGATTTCATATATTGTTACGACTGTCACCTACTACGACCATGATGGTCTAGAGTGGTAGACCACAACAATGGTTGTCAACATAAACTTCCACGTCGTAATATTTAATTACCCCTTCACCCACCTTACTTGTGCAAGCCACATGATTAGTGCTTTTATTATTTTATAAATTTTAAATTTTACAGTATCCAGCTCTTTTTCATTATAACTTAACGTGGAGAATAACCCACTCACGCTAAAGCAATTCATTACTAGATACACCATCTAACAATTTTAAACTTCTTTAAGAGGTGGTTTTTAATATTTAATTCAAGTGTATACACTGCATAAACTGTAAATATATTTACATATTATGTGATACCATTATATTATTACTTGTAAGTGAATGTATAAGGATACAACTTTTATACATTTTTTTTCATAAAATGTAGAATTATATAGAACACAAAATGAAATATAATATGTCTATTAATCACATATATTATGCGTACTGTTTATTGGAAATATGACGTTCTGATATGCAATTCAGTAATTACGATTTACGACATTTAAATAAATGTCAATAATAACAATAAATTACAGATAAACCAAATCAGTGTATTTTTTATCAAGTTTTTGATTATTTTAGCACGATTCTTTATTTCTCTAATAATTCAGAATCAAAAATCGTGAAAAAAGTGTAAAATTAAAATAGTAAGTTTTTACAAATGTCACTCCTCAATTATTATTATAATATGTGGCACTTTTTGATTCCAGTAATTTTGGTTAACCGTCGGCTTAGCTTTAAAGGTTGACTTCACTCTATACTCGTAACATCGCTGGTAGACCGCGTACTACAAGAAAAACTTTTTTCTGGAGTGAGATGTGTTTAAGTTAATAACACCTAGAACATCCATATTACATTATACAAAGCATCCTGTCACACCTATACTCTAATAAGTCCTACCTCAACGCTATTGATTCTCGATGCGGATGAATTTATTTATTCACACTCACTGCAAAGAGTTATAGCCTTTGGAATGTTGTAAACATATTGTAAATAATTACCTTCGTAAAACTAATTTAACCTAAACATTATTACTCTTACGAAGCAACAATAAAGAAACACGTACATTCGTAGTCGTGATGATGATAGTAATATATCAGCTGTATATTATTGTCAATCGCTAATGTATAGCGATTAATTGGCGGTCCCTCGCGAGTAAAAAGGTATCACTGCGACCATCATAATATTATACATAATATAATAATACCAATGTGGATTTATAAATCCACCTTGAATTGGGCGTATTATATAGGCACCTAATAATATCAACAATTATAATTGTTATAATACGATAGTGTTATTATTATTGTACAATAGATGTTGTAAGTCGTCGCGATGGCGGCCGCCGACCAAAAACGAATCGCCGCCGCCGCTGCCGCCACCATGAGAACGCGACCTCCGAGATAGTCATCGCGGGCGGGTACGTGCCCGACGTTTCGGGTTTGTTTTTGGTTTTCCTAATTGACAATTATTATTATTACTTTTGTTGCTGTTGCATTGTATAAGACGAGCGGGCTCCGTTTAACCCCGGTCGTAAGTAATTCAGCGACCGGGGTTTTTTTTTCCCGTTTAAGGTTTAAGAGAAAGATCTCACGGTTCCGTTCAGACGCGTCCGCGGGCTCACCGCCTCAACAGTTGTCGTGTTTGTTTAATTTATTTATTTTTTCTTGCTATATCGTTCGACGCGGTTTTTCGTTTGTAGGTACCTTTCCTCGTCGTCGGCGGTACACGTATACCTATCGTATACATTATGTAATAACTAATAAGTAATAATACGTATCCATATTCTAATAGTATAAACGATAATAGGCACCTCTTTAGTGCAATGTCCATCGGTGACTCCAATTTACTGTCCTAGGGCAACCCATACAATAAATTTCCCCGACCAAGTGCAGATTCGTTCTCGATCGTCAATGTTTAATATTATTATTATTGTTATTATTTTATTAATTAAATAGCTTTCAGTTAGCTTTTAGTTGGGAGGTAAGTCCGCTGTGTGTATATCTGTTTGATCGTAGGTACTTACAGTGGTGAAAGTGGGGAGGACGCAGCGGGGCTCAGCCCCCCTATACCTCTGCAGACATTGACATTATTCAGGGTTAAAAGTGGGATGAGTATGCTTACACAATCACTGTTTATGCATTACATATACATTAGATATTACACATACAATTATATATGGAACACTTAAAACTATATGGAGATAGTAGTTCCCCCCTAGAATTTTTTCCTAATTTGAGCCCCGGGTACTTAGCCTATTAGACACCTCGGTTTAAGTATAAATCAAATCAAAAAATATCGGACTGAGCCAGTCATAACGCCAAAGTGACATCATTATTCATTTATTTCTTTGACTTGAAGGTTTTCGATTGTATTGTTTTTCATTTTGCTCGACTCCGAGGAATACTTAATATTATTCTAAATAATAAAGCAGTATATGCCATGGATGAATTAATATTATTATTTTAATGTGAATAATTAAGTCATCTTACAACAAATTTTTCCAACATTTTGGTTTTTGGAAAACTCGTTTCTCTTTTGGATGGCGTCCCAGTTTTCTCATACCCTCGTGGAGTATCCAGCATTGCTATTCAAAAGTGGGCATTAACTTAAACACGGACATTAGTCTACATGGACTCATTTGTGGATAAACAACTTAAAAATTCCGTCCAATATAGCTTTACACTCTACTGAACCTGGTGGCCCATATTACGCCATAGCATCGTCGTCCTTTGAGTAGTTGTATATAGATTATACGTATGTTGTTTAATGTACACTGTTCGTCATTTATCTAAACATTAATATTTCGGTGCCTTTCCGCAGATGAAACCCTTCGAATTAGTTTTTAACAAATTATTTTGCTATTTTTTTTTTTTTTTTATCGTATAGATTTAGCAACCGATTTCCAAGGCAAATAAAATCTTTTCTATTAATTAATTTCCAAGCAATCAAACCTTTTTCCACTTCGATAGGTTAAAAGTTAAAAACTATGATGTTTCTACGAATTTTTTTCATTCTTATAAAAGTTAAAAAGTAAAAATTAGTTTAAAATGTTACTGTTCTGAAAATTGTTGTGAATATCTTTGATGTTTACATTGTAGATCATACTGATACTAACCAAGGCTTGATTTCAATGTAAATACATATTTTTACTCTGAATGGTAAATTATTTTGGACTAGTGTGGGGTGACACTACAATTTATCGTGATAATAATAAAAATAGAATTCTAATTAAATGGATGTATATTTAAAAAATAAACTAAATTACATAGGTATATTTTAAACTTTTTAGTATATATTTTAATGTAATTATTAATAAATTCATATTTTATTTTTATGTTTGATGCCATTTTGGTTGTTTAATTATAAACCCAAGCGTCCAATACAATTTAATATAAATACAATTTGAAGTATCCAATTTCAAAGAATCGATCTTACATTTTATCATACATTTAAAATTTCAAATACGACCCTTACATCATGGCAACACAATAAATATAGACTCCACTCAAAATATCTCTTCCAACGTTTATTATCCCTTGAAATGCATATAGGTAACAAGAATTATTATAATCCAACATCGTTTTATAACCAGTCCTACAACGTATATTCTTCCTAATTTCGGAATCGTCGCTGTATAAACATATTTCAATTTATCAATTACACTGTGTTCGTATTCAATTTATGTCTGACAAAAATTACACGTTCGCTAACAATAATACGATAGTAATTATTGTAATCGGCGGTTAAGTACCCGGATAAATATATACACGCGCGCCGCACGTTTCACTGCCAGTAAAAGGTAAAACACACAGCCCGGGGGCAATTCATATTTTATTTACTTTATCGTTTGATCTCAAAAGCCAAAATTACGTAAATCACGGTCAAGTGGGTAGACTCGAATATTATTGTACACACTCGTACACAAACACATTTATTACAGGTGCATTACCGCGGACGATGGTGGGAAGGAGGGAAAAATACAGAACTGTGGTGGTTTAATAATAATATAATGAAATTAAAGACCTTGCCGTCCTGCGGCGTTGTAAATAAGGCCACCCCCTAAGTTTGTACATTTATTTTTCCGTGGATTATTTTTTGGTTTTTTTTTTATCTCCCTACAATCGTAAATACCTGGTCACCGAAACCCCTGAATTATTAAGGGCGGACACAAAATTAATACGAATCATACTTTTGTGCCCGGCATGTAAAAAAAAAACAATATATAATAATATTAGGTTATTATGACCGATAATATACACACAGCCAATAATCATATTAAAACTACAATTCAAAGGAATAATTGATCATCACCAGAAAAAAAAAAAAAAAAAAAGTATATTTTATACACTTGTGTCTTGTATAATAGGTATACCTACCTACCTATTATATAAAGGGATGATAAGATCAAATATTTTGTGAACGGTGTAATATATTAATTGGTAACACTTAATAATACATATTATATAGAAACAGATTATTTTGTTTTACATCATCACTAATACGATTTACTAAATAAATAAGCACAGATGTAATTAATAATTATTCACAATAATAGCAATGCTAAGTCCATATTTCACGAAATATAAACTGTAAACGAAATAATCGTACAAAATAGATAGGTACATCCATATGCGCAAATAGCTTTTGGGATTTGGAGAGCAAAAAGGTCACAATAGTTCTTGGCCACATTGTCAAAAGAGAATAGGAGAAATGACCTGCAACCTTTACTGCATTTTAAAAAGGGCTATAGTTAACATGTGTTGGTTATGTCCGTCTATCGACACTTCACGTCTAGACAGTCCAGTGAATGTCCACGTCAGTTCTTCATGCCAAATTTCACATTAATTAGATTTTTACATATTTTCATTATTTATGTTAAATGTATACAATTCTTTCTCTCAAAACATTTTAACAACAATTTAATAACAATTTATTGAATAATTTAATCAGCACACGCAACATATAATAAAATAATATTATAATAACTAATAATCCCCGTAATATCTAGATAACTAATAAATTATCACCCTTCTTATCAGTGATTCATAATATTATGTGTTAATAATTGCATTGATGTTCAAATTTATTTAACAGAATAAATCCCAATCATACTTAATATCCCATATATAATTAGGTATATACCTCATAATTAATATATCCAACCAATATAATACTAACTATATTATTGTTCATTGAACCCGTTCATATATCTTTAAATAAATATTATGTTCCAATTAAACGTAGGCATAATCATATGATAGATGATTATAAACACAATTCAGTATACACACAGATGCCTATATTCATTAATACTTTACAATGTCAATCTACACACAACAAGTAACATAATAAATAGTAGTGAAAGAAAATCGGAAATAGGAATAGCCAGGTGCTATTGCACCCACTAGGATTTTATTAATTAACAAAAAAATCAGTGTATTATAATGTAAATATGCGACTAACTATGTATGTATAAGAAGATTTAATTTTGCATCCACTGAGCTGATTTTCAGCGGGCGCCCCTGGGAATAGCATTTATGTATAAAGTTCATAATAAATTGTAAAATAATTCACTAGATATGCATTATAAAATATATAAATATTAAAAAAGAGTTTAAATCAAAGGCTGACAGAATTTAACCGTCTATGATAACAGTATCGATGTAACAATAATATAAAGTATATATATACGTACTATATACGTTTAATGGTATCAAGCATCATATTATACTTCAATACTTCAGTAGAGTCCTAAGTATCATTTTTTTTTAATTTTTCAAATTCATACGGTCCGGGACATTACATTCAGTGCATTAACACATTTCGGATTTTTAAGGTCCAGAACTTGAGAGTTTGCAAATTTCGGTCCATAATATTACGGTCTGAATATTAACATTCGGCCAAGGCTGGGCAAGTTAACGATTTTTTTTAACTTGTTAAGTTAAGTTATTTTAAAGTAATTAAGTTAAGTTAAGTTAAAAGTTAATCTTATTTTTTTTTGTTAACTCGTTAAGTTAAAAGTTAACTTTGAAAAAAAAGTAACTTAACTTAGTGTAAAGTTACAACTTGCTAATTTGCAAAAATAAAAAATTCCAGTCATATTATATGGTTAATTAGATAGTTTTTCTTTACGTTCAAGAAAATACTGGGTAAATTTAAAATGATACATCAAAGTAAAAACACATTCAAAAATTTGCGTTATTCTTCGGACGAAAATTAACTTAATTTAGATATTTTTGAAATAAAATTAACTTGAAGTTAACACGTTAATCTTGAAAAAAAGTAACTTATTAAGTTAAAAATTAATTTGAAAAAAAAAGTAACGAGTTAATTAACTTAATTAAAATTAACTTAACGTCTTAACTTAATTTTAATTTTTAACTCATTAATGCCCAGCCTTGAACATTCCTGTGTCAACCTGATTTACAACTTTGAGAGTGGTTTCTGGTAGGAAATTGAATGTAATGGGTACTTTTGTTTTTTGGTGTAACTCAAAAACTAAAAATAGTAAATATTTGAAAATGTGTTCTCTACATTTTTTGGTATATTAGATTAAATGGAATGATTTTCTAAATATTTTGACACTTCTTAAAATATTAATAGATATTTGAATAGTTTCTAATTTGACTTAATGTTTTTCTAAATATGTCAATAAAACATTTTCCTTGAGTTAAAAAGCTTGAACATGTAAAGCAAGGTTTCTCATAAGATGTTTTAATAGATTTAAAAAATATATTTAAGATACATAAGCACGATTATTTTTTACAAGAAGTTAAAACTTTCACGAAATTCAACAAAATCTCAAAAATGTTAAGTATTTTGTAGTCAACACTGTTAAAAATTGTCTACATTTTAACCTAAGGAATGTAAATTTAAAACAAGATTTCTCGTCAGTATTTATACTGTACCCTAAAAATTCAAAAATTGTATAATCACTGTCATTTTTTAGACATTTAAGTTCAAATTTTGACTAAAGAAAGAAGAATAATGATTTTAGATACTCGTATCTCGATGCAATTCAGAAATGTTTTTATTTAGTTATTACATTCTTAATCTTATGTGGACAGTGGACTTGAAACTTTTATTGTATTTTATTAATTTATTATATATTAAACACATAATGACATATATTTTAAATACAATGTTTTAGACAGAAATTTTATCAACCTACTGAAGACTAACATAACCGTGAAGAATGAAAATTGATACACTTAAAGCTTATTTATCTGTTAGCATTGAAAATCCATATCTGCTTACCATTATGTTTATAATTATTATTGTTATTATTGCGGTATGATAATCAGCACGACGACCAGTAGCAAATTTTCAATATTTTTCTAGGAGGGGGGAGTTATATGTATTTCATAGGTATTTATTTTTAAAAACATGTATTGACTGTATAGTTTTAAATAAATATAACAGTTTCATGGAAGAGGGAAGTCCAGTACCCCTGGGCCTCAATAAATCATTCACTGGTGACTACTCAGACCTTTCCTTATTTCCGCTCCACTCATTGTCGTCCAAAAATAATCGAGTTCATGAATTAGGATTTTTCTTATTTTTGCGTATTATATTATATTGTCTATTTGGTCCATACGTATAATATCAATGGTTATTACTTATCACCTATGTATGTGTAATTAAAATTGTGATATTCGTTATTACATAATGTATATTTTATATAAAAATTGTTTATAGTATGTTCGTCGTCGTCCCGCGCTAGTGAAGCGGACTTTTTCATTTATCGTTATTCATTAAATTATTAAGGGTCCCATGTTTGTTAGATCATAACACCAGATCGAACCAGCCATAGGTATGTCTCCTTAATTAAACACTATCCCAATTTCATTATGAACTAAATTAATATTCTTGTCTCCCGTTATCGTTATTTACGTTGTCGTGCACAATATTAAGTTATTTGCCTAGTCCACTTCATATAAGCCGAAGTACATAGAGTTGCCTAGTAGCAATTAGTTAGGGGTCATTATTGTTATTGGACATTATCTTCAGGAACTATTATAAAATATATTATAATAAGATTTTTATAAGCAATATAACTGATTCAAGTAATATAGTAGTAATATAGTAATATAGGGAATATTATAATAATAAAAAACATCGACAATTTACTATTTGTACAATTGTACGCGAAAACTAAGATACACTCTAACCAAGATACACCTATATTATATAGTTGGTATTATATTGTTGGTGTTGGATGTGTGGCTCATACTTTAAATAACTGTATTCAAAATTCAACTGATATAATATTACCCTTTGATGTTAAAGTCATTGTAGTAAAGATTTATAAGTATTTTTATATTTACACCGTTCGAGTCAGTACATTAAAAACATTTTGTGATTCTGTGGAAGTAGAATACAAAAAAATGCTGTCGTTTTCAAAAACACGGTTTCTAAGTCTTATGCCAGCTGTTGAAAGGATTTTACAAATGTTTGACCGTTAAAAGTATATTTTGGGTCTACAGAATGTCCAACAATTTTAAAGGAGTTCTTTTAAAACCCAGTTGGTGAAGTTTGGTTTTGGTTTATTCACAATAATTCATCATTGTTTCATCAAGCAATCTCAAAAATTGAAGGTGATAAAATATGTGCTACTGAAGCTTCATTAGAGCATTTTAAACTTCTTAACATCTTAACTCATAGAAAAAAAGAATTATTTTTATCTAGTAAAGTTAAAGCATTGTTATCAAAACTTCAGAGATTAAATCCAAATGAAGATGTGTATGATCAGTTTCATTAAAGGCTGAGCAATTTTATTCTAGCTGTATTAATTATTTAAATAAGTGGTCTACAAATATGAATAATATAAAGTTATTTTCTTGGATTTGTTTGCATGACCTTGTTACTTGGAACCAAATAACAACTTCTTGTGAAACATTTAAGAATTCTTTGGGTACAAATTTAAATGAAGATCAATTATTTGATGAAATTGGTCACTTAAAATTGTATTTAACAAAAGAAAAACTTACTCATTGGAATAAAAATAATATTTCAACCGAAGATCGATGGTTAGAATTTTTTCATTTTATGAAGGGAAAACTTGTTCCAGTTACTAACTTAGAAAAGTTGTGTGAATTTGTTTTATGTCTTCCAGGGACCATTGCACCAATTGAAAGGCTCTTTTCACATATCAATAAATATTGGACTTCTGAAAAATCACAACTAGAAATATCTTCATTAAAATCAATTATGCAGGTTTATACTAACTTTGATGAATCGTGTCATGAAATGTTTAATATGTTGTAAATGGATCAAAAAATACTAAAAGAAATTCATGCATCTCAAAAATATTTAAAATAGTGATATTTCAATATTTGTTCCTTTTTTAATTTAGTTCCTCGTAAATGTAGGTATTAAATGTTGTTTCCTATTAAGTTAAATGTTTGAGTTAAAATATGTTAAAAGTTCTAAAGTTGTTTTTTATTAAGTATTTATTATTATAAGTTTTGTTTTTCATGAAAGTCCCATGAGTTTAGTTATATAAAAACACATATTTTATTTTTCACTCTTAGTCAGACTAAAAATCTGTGATGCATATTTATGTTTAAAAATAAATAAATGAGTTTAAATTGATTTTTATTATGTACTGTTTTTTCTTTTTTAATATCTGTTCACCATAGGCTATATAGTGTGTATTATAGTATATACTATATAGAATTTAATATTTGGTTTAGCCTTTGGTATAGGGATGAATGCGAGTGAGTGAATGAGTGAATGAGTGAATGAGTGATATTTGGATTTTATATATTATATGGATCATCCCAAAAACATATTTATGTTAGTACAAATAAATAATAACACACAGTTTAACTAATTATTTTGAATTTTTTTCGCAACTTGTTCATTTTATATTTTGCAAGCATATATTATTCTTATTTTAATATAATACTTAATAATATATTTGATAAATGTTTGTCTGTGGAGTGTGGGTCGAGCAATCATATTGAGTACATAGGTACTATCTTTAAATATACCTGTAGTACCTATTAGCCTTAGGTAGTGATTTATTATAAATTAAACCAGCTAAACCTTTTTTTTCAATTGGTATCAAAACACAGTCGAGAAAAATTGGCTATACTTATGAGTTATGATAATAGAGTTTTAAAATTTAACGAAACTTTCAAGAAATATTTCATATATGTGAATAATTAAAATCAAAAAATGTGTATTGTAGGTATGTAAAGACTAAAAGTTTATTGTCATATAAATATATAATATAGGTACTAACAGCAAGAGAACGTTTTTAAAAGTTGTTTTATTTTATCTAATACTATTAAGTAATTATTAAATAATTGCCAATAGAGAATTGATAAATGTTAAATTAACCGATAGTAAAAACCACATTTACCTAATTCATAACCATTGACACAGTAATTTGTAACCTTTAGTTATTCATTATTGATATTTTCCGTGTGTCAACATGACATCATTGATATAAATATTTCAATTAGTTAATATTATTAATATAATTAAATATAAATAAATATTATTTCATTGAAATATTTAAATTAAAAAAGTGGGAAGTGGTATTAAATATAATAAAACCATTATATGTGAAAAACGATAACTGAACGAAGATTGTCTTTCAGTCTATAATATTACAAAGTATATCTTTGTCATAATATTATTGTTATTAAAATAATTTATTTTAATATTAGGTATTAGGTAATACAACAGAAGGTTGAATTCATTTTTCCAAAAATACATCTAATAAGTAACAAGGTGTTAAGGTACCAACTAGATTCACTTGCCTACCAGAAAAGATGCTGTTGAAGAAAATCAAAGCATTTTTACTTTCCCAAAATGTGATGACACGAAAAGAAACAAAATACACATCATTATAAAATCAATTAGTAAGTTACCTAACGGTAACATCTAAAATTTCAGATTCGGAACCCTTCCTATGAACAATTAAAAATATTACAACACGATGATTATATAATAAAATTAATTTGTCTTCTCAGTTTCAGTTGTTTGAGAAGCATAACTAGATATGAAACAAAAAAATAGAACAATTTTGTATTTTTTTTTTTCAATAAATTAATGAGCTACATGTTCCCACCCCCCACCCACTTTAGCATTTCCAAACAAAATTAACTCCATTCGTTTGTGCTGGTTTGTGCTTTTAATCCCATCGTTTGTGCTCAACTCCTTCCAAAGTTATTCAACTTACAAAGTCGGGGGACTGGAGACATGCTTAGCCCCTCACTTTGGAATTTCGAAATAAAATTAACTACATTCGCTTGTGCTTCGTTTGTGCTGGTTTGTGAATTAACAATTTTGTATTTTTTTTTTTTCAATAAATTAATAAGCTTCATGTTCCCACCCCCTCCCACTTTAGTATTTCCAAACAAAATTAACTCCATTCGTTTGTGCTTTTAACCCCGTCGTTTGTGCTCAACCCCTTCCAAAGTTATCCAACTTTGAAATTGGGGGTTATAGTGTAATCCCAGGTCCTTCCCTTTGTCTTGCGAATCTGATAAAAACTGTACCCATAATCATTTTTACCTCTATGGTGTTTAGTCGTCAAAAATTTGGTTTGCCAGAAAAACCCATACACTTGTGGATTAGAAAATTATTTTTTTGTTGTGTCATTTTCGGAAAAAAATATTTGCGACCCAACAAATGGACTTACAGCTTAATACTAAAGATACCTATATAATTTTGATACAGGTGGTATTTTAAATACATCCCATGTATTTTAGAAAATCAAACCGATCTGGATTCATAAAAAGTTTGAGCAATTTTTTTAAAGACATGAAGTTCTAATTTTAGATTCTGAGTGGAACGATGAATGTATTGATTTTACAATGATGTGTGTTTTTTTTTTTAGATTCTGAGTGGAATGATGAATGTATTGATTTTACAATGATGTGTGTTTTTTTTTTTTTTTTTAAATCAAATTTAAAATTGAATAATTATTTTGTAGTTAAAAATGTATAAAATGTTCAACTTTTATATCTAAGGATTGAAAATTTAAAACAAGATTCCACGTAAATATTTAATTCTGTTACCAAAAATTCTAAGAAAAACATATGCACAGTTTATTTTTATAGTCATTTTAAGTTCAAATTTGGACGAAATTACATATAAAAAAACCTGGAATAACTATTTTAGTTATTTTGTTATGATTTTAATGATTGTATAATATTATTTGTGGCTACTTGAAACTTCTAAAGTATACTATTATATATCTATGATGATAGTACCACGGTTTGTTGTTGATGTATTACGCGTTACCTGATGGATATTGTGATATGATTAATTTGGAATTTATTATTGATGCCTATTATAGGTCAATTTTTTTTTAATAATAATAGGTATGTCTAATACCTAAACTGACAAACCGTTTCCGCTCAGAATCGTTTTTCTTATACAGTGGTATTATATCATTGAATTCAAATTTAATTCTATCTATTATACAGTGTCCCACTTGTAACCTACTGTACAGCAGAGCGACATCCACTTACCCACCTTTTTTATATTTTAACTAGTTATAAACTTTTTGTAATATGCTTTTTAAATACCAATAAGCCTAATGGGGAAAAGTTACCCACTAATAAATTTTGAATTACAGTTATACAGTTAAAATGGCACAAACAAAAAAATAATTTTCTAATCCACAAGTGTATGTGTTTTTCTGGCAAATCAAATGTTTTACGACTAAACACCATAGAGGTAAAAATGATTATGGGGACAGTTTTTATCAGATTTGCAAGACAAAGGGGAGTACCTGGGATTACACTTTAACCCCCAACTTTCAAAGTTGGATAATTTTGGAATGGGTTGAGCACAAACGACGGGGTTAAAAGCAAAAACCAGCACAAACGAAGCACAAGCGAATGGAGTTAATTTTGTTTCGAAGTTCCAAAGTGGGGGGCTAAGCATGTCCCCAGCCCCCTGACTTTGTAAGTTGAACAACTTTGGAAGGGGTTGAGTACAAACGACGGAGTTAAAAGCACAAATCAGCAAAAACGAAGCACAAGCGAATGGAGTTAATTTTGTTTCGAAATTCCAAAGTGGGGGGCTAAGCATGTCCCCAGCCCTCGTACTTTGAAAGTTGAATAACTTTGGAAGGAGTAGAGCACAAATGACGGAATTAAAAGCACAAACCAGCACAAACGAATGGAGTTAATTTTGTTTCGAAATTCCTAAGTGGGGGGGGGGGGGGGATATGGAGCTAAATTAATATCAACATGGAAAATATATCCAACAAAAACCTAACCGTGGAAAGTTGGCAAGTATCAGAAACAAAAAAGTTCTGTGTGCCTATATAAATATGATATCCTAACCATGGTGCCCACAAAGTACTTGATTATTGATGAAGTATTGACTGTAGAGCGAGAGACGGACGACTCGTTCAACTAGTTGTATAGCTAATATTCTCACTACGTCGCATGCGCTACTTCTGCTTCCAATTACCATTTTTTTATTTCGTATTTTTGTTATTTAATTGAAATCATTCATCGATTTTAGAAAGTATTGATTTTATAATAATGTGTGTTTTTTTAAATCCATCATCACTTTTTGAGCAGTAAAATTGCGTTGATTTTCTACAGCATTTTTCTAATAAAAAATTGAATCTAGTTTTGGCGGTTAAAAGTAAAAAATTGTAGGTTGTTTTCAAGTATTAAAATAGCAAAAAAAAAAAAAAAATTTTAAAAAAACGGAAATATTTACGCAAAATCAATATTTGACAAAAGTTTTTTTCGTTTTTGGTGTAACTCTAAAGAATTAACTGTAGATATGACATTTTCAACTAATATTTACTATAGTATAGACAATGGTATTGTCTATACACTATAAAAAGGTTCAAAATATTTATACTCCTATTGAGCAATTTATAGGCATAAACAATTTTTTATTTGTATTTGTTATTTTTGAATTATTGTCGGTAAACAATTTTTGGCCAGGTAAAAATACTTGAAAATTTAATACTACAAGGATCCTAAAAAATTATTTGTAGTTAGAAATCATAAAAAAAAGTTAAGCGTAAATTCACATTAACTTTTAGATAAAATGCTTGAAAATGTAACACAGAGTTCCCCATATTATCAGTCGTTTTAACAGTACTTGGAAAATATTAAAGTTACTAATGCACGATTTTTTTTATAAGAATTTAAAGTTCACAGTTTGAAAAAATTCATCAATATTTCAAAAATTTCAAAACTATTTTATACAGTAGAACTTCTATATAACGGTCACCAAAGGGACTGTAAATAATGACCGCTATTTAGAGGTGCCCGTCCAACAGAGGTAGAATAACACTAGGATACACTCGACAGGACCAAAAAAATTTACCGTTACATAGAGGTGACCGTTAACGGAAGTTCTACTGTAGTTTAAAATATACAAAATGTACAATTATTATAGCTAAGAATCTGAAATACTAATCAAGGTTTACCAAATATTTAAAGCTCAAGTTTGGTGAAATTAGACATTTAAACGAAAAATAACGATTTTAGTTATTTGGCCAAACTTATATTTGCAAAACTTTGATCATTTGAAGTTAGTATTTACCTAGCAACCAATTGATAAAACAAATTTTAGTACTTTGTCTATAAATAATGTTTAAAAAAACTAATTTATTATTTTTTTGATAAGTCTATGTTTTCATCAACCATTATAGTGTAAACGCCAAACTCGTTCATAGAGTTGTATACAATATGTCTTGTACATTTAATTATGAGTACTACTTCAGGTCCTACTTATAGTCTTTATCTGCAATATATTTAGTGAAATTCAAAGTTTAAATGCATAACTATGAACTAAAACTTGTATAATATCGTGTATACCATACAATTATTTATGTTTTTTTAAAGAAAACAATTTACTGAATTTAAAAACTCATAAGAAAACTGCAAAAATGTCATGCATGAGTCAAATGATCACTTGGCCAATTTCAAAAATAAAAAATAACCAGATGGTGATTGAAATCTATTTTAGTGCTTGACAAGTGACAACGTCAAAGAGACAAAATAAGAAACTGGCAATACTGATAAGTAATAAGTCATAGTGCATAACTACAAAAATATTTTGTTAAATTCAAAGTTCAAACACATGAACCATACAATACTTAATGTTTTTTTATAGAAAACGATCTACTGAATCAAAATTCACAAGAAAACTGCACAAGTGTCATGCATGAAATCGTTCTTCAAACGACTTTGAAAAAGTGTTTCCCATAATCACATCACAAACTATATCCCCTTGTGTAATGTGCCTAAACTGTAAAATACACAACGTGAATAATGTATACTCAATAATTTAAATGGATAATTAAAACAACCAAAACACTACGAATGATGTCATGGACTTTACAAGCCAATTTATTATGGAAAAACTACTAAACGAAAATTACCTAAAATAAGTACCTAACATCTATGAATTCAGCCCTTAGATCGTACATCTATGAGATTCGACCCACATGCGTCAACCGGTGTACCGTTAATTGTTGGCTGTTAGTAAACCTCCTATTGCAAGTCTCGCACGGGTACGGTTTCTCTCCTGTGTCCGTCCGCCGGTGTACCGTCAGGTGGCCGCTTTGATTGAACGATTTGTCGCAATCGTCACACGGGTAAGGTTTCTCTCCCGTGTGTGTCCGTCGGTGTACCATCAGGTTACCCCTGGTATTGAACTTCTTGTCGCAATCGTCACACGGGTACGGTTTCTCTCCCGTGTGTATCCGCCTGTGTACCGTCAGGTTGCCTCTGGTACTGAACTTCTTATCGCAAACATCACACGTGTACCATTTATCACCCATGTGCGTTCGACGGTGTACTGTTAGTTGGCTGCTGTTAATGAACTTCTTGTTGCAAATGTCACACATGTACTGTTTCCCTCCTATGTGCGTCCGCCGGTGTCTGACGTTAGTGAACCTCTGGACACGTACTTCGCATGGAAACAGGTTTTCCATTACAATGTATCCTCCAGTGCTTCAGAAAACCACTGCTTCAACTTGTTTTACACGTCGCGTGGGTACAACTGTGTATCACACACGTACCTATCCTCCGGCTAAAGGTGAGATCGTTGATTTCAATTCCAAATTTGAAACCTAACTGTTATCACTTGTATATTGCCTGGTACTGCTAAATAATAGTTGCAATCATTAAAGACTAAACACCTCAATCTTTATTGATTCACGTATATAGCTAATTTATATATTTTGTTATATATACGATAACATGGTTACTATAATAGACTATTCCGTTGATGATAGATTATAATGTATTATCATCTCTGGGTTTACAAGCCAGTATATTGTGTTGTACCTTTGGTACCATTTAAAGCTATAATTATAAAATCAAAATGTAATTTACTACAATTTGGAAGAGATTATAAAATACTTGTATACTGTTGAAAAATTTGGATTACTTTGTTTATTCTTCTTGTATACTTGTATATTATTTTCAACCTAAACATAACCGTAAAAATAGATCTAAGTTCCAGATCCATCAGCAGTGATATCTAAATTGCGGACTACAGCTTTCTTTAATCAATAACTGTGATGCTGGTCACGTCACACAGACCACTCGTAATAGTATACATAATATTTTATATTATTTTTAAGACTAAGGTCAGCTCCAGATCTATGTCTCGGGAGCACGATTAAATATATACTGGTTACGCAACGAGCTATGATAAGAATATAAAATGTGGTTCCCGAAGTGTCCTTGATAAACTGCGATAAACTGTTTATAAGAATTAACAACTAGCGCTCCTCTCATTATATTATCACCACGCATCAGTGTATTTTACTGCTACAAGTTCTAATACACTAGTAGAGCACGCCGTAATACAATTCTTATCAGTCAAAAGTTGAGGACACTTCGGGGGTCTCGTTATCACACCTCGTTGCGCAACCAGTATATCTTTAATCGTGCTCGGGAGACAAGGGTATAACAAATAATATTGGAGACTCTTGATCAAAAAAATTCTGTTTATAAGTCATTTGATTTAAAAATTAAATTGCACGGTCATTTAAATGAAAAATATGAATTTTTAAAGCTCCGAGAGATTGTGGTAAATAGGAAAAAATGACTCAGTTATTATTAAAAGATGGGTAATTAATTTACCTTTAATATTGTTATTATTATTATTTTTTATAAGCTTCTAATATAGTAATATTTAATTATCATAGCTTAAGAATTAATCTATATGTAACAATTATTCAGGTGTAAAATTTAAAAATTAAATAGAATTATTTACCTTACAACTATTTATAATGATAATTTGAATGATTACAAAAGCCTGGTACGGGTTTAAGTTTGGGACAGTGTGTAACAGTTAAACCTAATAGATGAAATAGTTTTTGTTCTAATCAATATTTTTAATTTTTTTTTATATATAGTATATAATCACTTGTGCTACACGTATAATATAAAAAAAATGTGATCCAAATTTAGCCAATTTTGAGATCGGATTATAAGAATATTTATCTAAGTCAAGTAAATTATTTTTTAGAATTTTTTAATTATATAAATATTTTTTTGAGTTCCTAAATTAATTTAGAACCAACGTAATAACTTTTTTCAAAATATTATTTTTGGGAATTTCCTAACATGAGTATATTTCTTAGATTAATTATTAATCATACAATTTTCGTCATACGTTTATACGTCATACATAATTTTATTTTTTGTCAGGTCTTCCTGTTACACCCTATATAGACATATTATATTGCGTGAAAAGTACAAACTATAATTATTAATATCCATAGTTATTAGTGGCGGTTTTTAGGGGGGGGGGGTNAAGGGGGCGCCCACCCCCCTCTTGGATTTTTTTTGTGTTATGTTCTGTATTCTGTACGTCATATTACCTAGAAATGAATGTCAAAAAGTATCTTAGATTAAGTAATAATATTAATATAAATAAATATTTAACTAATGTTTTTATAACTAATTTGTAAATTCAAGTATATAGTTTATAACATCTTCTTTATTTGTTTTTATTGTTTATTTTTGTCATATTTATAAATTGTATATGCTATATTTTAATCCCTAAGGAAATAACTTTGTAATAACTCGCTACCTTCAAGGCTTCAACTCAAGCTACTCTTAAAGAAGGTAGCTAAACCAAAATGTTAAAAATGTTTAAAATGTTTATTTTTATTATATTTAAATAAATGGTTTTTTCTAAAAAAAAAAAAAATTTTCACAATGTTATAATATGTTCAACTGTTCAAGCTCTTATTTTTATTTTTTTTTATATCTGCATGACTTTGAAATTTGAATTGATAACCTATTACAAAATACAGAATTACAACTAGTATGTTAATAAGCTATTCTGATTTGAGTATGATGTTAGAAATGGTTTTAGTCGTAGTCACGGAAAAGGTTCGTGGCATAGAGTCTGTAACTCTATGGTTCATTCTGGTATTATATTATCAAATATCGTAACTTGTTATGCTTGTTAAATTGTTTTAAGCTGCTTACCTAAGCATTATCTATATAGTAATTTTAAAATACAATAATTTTTTTACGACTAGCTGGGCATTATTTGCATGTCCTTTTTCAATTGAAATTTCACTAAAATATGCTTAAATTACTTTAAATTTATTACTTCAGCTATGCATTTATTATTCGTGTTTTTGTCTAGATTATAATAAAATCTACAGACTTTTTACTATATTTTATATAATATTATGTATACGATTAAAGGTAAGTAAAATTCAGATTCTGTTACTTTATAAAGATTCCAATAAAACTAAACTATTTAAATTATGAAATAAAAATGAAAGTTATATGTCAATTATTATAGAACCATAAACAAATTATATTCTTTATTTTATATATGTAATTATGGTGGGGGGGACAAAAAAAATTGAAAATAGCCGCCCCCCCCCTTGATGTTTTATCAAAACCGCCACTGATTGTTATAATACACTAACGGGTATTTATTGGTGAAATTAGATTATGTAGGTGTAGATAATAATATGAAATAACATACGTGGCCATAATTCAATTATATAATGGCTACAGTTGGAATTGAACATATATTTACCAAGAATTTCAACAGTAAATCTAATATTGGGGTAATAATAGATTTCAAATCATTAAGTACTTTATTTAAATCTGTTGTTTGTTTATTTATCAGTTGGTGATGTGTGATATAAGATTATCTTTGATTGAAAGCATTGAGACTTCGGAGCTGATTATAATGCTGGCCTTGGGATGGTGATTATATTTGGGGCATCCAGAGCATCCCGATCCTTTATAAGAATCTGTATGGCTCTTGCGCGTACTTTAGTACCCATTTGGCCGGAAGATTACTATTTTTGATGCAATCCTCAGATGTGTGATTTTCCCCCCCACTTAACGCAACGATGGTAGAAAGCAATACTTCATGATGTGACCAAGTGATTGACAATTATAATTGTGGCACTGACAGGAGCGTATTTGAGGGAGAGCAATAGCCACCATATGACCATATATTAGTTATTACTAATAATTTGAATTAATAGTTCATAATATAATTCTCTCATCTGCTATAACTAACTAATTGCACACTTATGTCCAAATAGTGACTTGCTCATTTGCTTATGCATGATAGTTAATTTGTTATTTTTTTATGCTTTGCTTTTTCAACTTAGGTTAAAAACTTGGTTGCGGTCGAGTATGGGACAAGATCGCCTAGTTAGATTGGCTTTACAAAATATTTATAGACACAGGGGCATTCAAATAGATGAGGTCATTGATATGTTTGCTGCCACGAAAAAATGAAATATAGACCTATGTTATAATTATTTTAACTACCTATGACTATAGACTACATTATATTCAAATTCAAACTTTTGGGTAATGAATAAGGTCCTTTTATTGTGTTGAATTTATTTTGGATTATAACTGAACAAGTTTGAACCAGTGACTAAAACCCTAACCAAATAAAAAAAATAAACTATTGTATTCAAACAACGTAGAGATTTTCGTATTTTGCCCCCCCCCCCCCTGAAAAATTATCTCAAATACGCCACTGGGCGCTGAGGTGCACAAAATTTCTTTTATATGGTTTATTGAAACCCTAGTATGCAAGAGTGAAAAAACATTGAAAATGTCTCCATTGTTGCTATTTTTGCCGAGTTCCACAAAAAAAAAAAAATGGTAGAGGCAATTTGTTTTTTTAATGCTTGAACTAAGTGACTTAAATCACTCAATGCCTTTGTGAATTCAGTGCTGAGTGTGGAATTACTGGAAAGGTGCAAATTACTGATAACGACCCCAAATGGGCGTTAGCATGGTTTAACATGATACTCTGAGTCTGTGTTAGTTAAATGTTCTATAATTGAATTCTCTTTACCATTGGAGTATACAATTCGTCAATTCGAAGTCGTGGCTTTAAAGGAGAAACCACTAATACCTACTTGTGGGTTTCAGTAATATTTTTTGGAATAAAGACAAATTAGTAATGTATTTGATGTAAAGAGGGGGGCCTAACTTAATAAACAAGAGTTTCCAATAATGTAAAATAAATTTTATTTAAAAGATATTTTTATTACATTATTGCCATCATCTTCAATTTATTTGTGAATCAAGTTCTACTTTCCCTTTCTTCCCTCAACCGTTTTTGTATCTAAATGAAAAAAAACAATACATATTATAATGAATAATTACTAAAATAGCTAAAAAAACCCATTAACTATAACTAATAAGTTATAATAATTAATAATATAGATTTATACAAGTTATAATCAGGGTGATTCTTTTATCATTAAACACCCATTATTTCAAGAAGTGTAAATATTTTTGAAAATATTATTTTGCATAGTTAAAGTCGTTTACAAAAAAAACGTTTTGATTAAAAAATTATATTTTCAAATATTTTTTATCCTTATACTTTTTTGAATGAAAACATATAGATTAAATTTCATATTCCAAAGCAGAATATTTGTCTAAGTATTTCAAAACATAAAAATCAAATTTAGAGCGAGTAGTTTATGAGTTATAAGTATTTAATTTCAATTTTTATATTTCAAAATACTTAGACCAATATTCTGCTTTGGAATATGAAATTAAGACTCAATGTTATCATTCAAAAAATTTAGAAACTTAAAAAACTATAAGGATAAAAAATATTTTAAAATATAGTTTTTTAATAAAAAATGAAAATTTTGTTTTGTAAACGACTTGAAACTATGTTAAATAATATTTTCAAAAACATTTACACTTCTTTGAAATAATGATTGTTGAATGATAAAAGAATCACCCTGAACATTACACTTAGTGTTTATATTTCAGATAAGTCATCAGTGCTTGCTAACCAATAGGTGAATTAGCCTAAGGATGTTGTGACATAGTATAACAAACCGTTAATTTTATTTATTTATTTATTATTACACTCAATAATATTTGTGAGTGAAAGGGTTTACATTAATATAAACGGACTAATAAAAGTTGGTCTACATACCATTCTATGGAGAAAATCTACAATATTTTGGCAGCTTGCGGCACGATGCACATCTTTGCGCCAGTCCTCAATTTTGCGCATGCAACTACTACATATATTTGTAGATTTATCATCGTGAAATGTTAACTAAAAATATAAAATTAATATTATTACATAAAACATAATATTATTTATCAAATAAGTGATTAAACTGTCTTCAATTAAACACATTCTAAAATACCAAGTAAGACACATTGACATTTGTCGTATCACTAACACCTTTTTTTAAATCAAAATATCATAAATACCTAACCTAGTTGGTGATTGGAATTTATAGTCGAAATTAATAGAGAGCCGATAGTGTCACAATTACATTTTAGGCTAAGTAACCATGAATTAATAGGTATCAGATCAGAGTCAATTCAAAAACGGTAACTACTTTAATGTGGCTTAGGTAAATAATAAATAATAAATCAGTGGCGGCTCATATGACATTAGTAGCCATAAGTACATTTTACCAACAAAACTTAGAGACATTTTCTGTGACTTTTTCATATGGGCCATAGTACCTATTTCAGGATTAAAATCCTATAAAAAAAAGTAAGCAGATAACCTATGTGTGTTTGTTATAGGAAATTAGTTTGGCTGGATAGTGTTAACCTACACTATCCCTACACGGCTACATATTAAATTTTGTTAGGCAGCCCTATATTAACAGTAACACTTCGCTAAGACGGAATCGCTTGGGGCCGTCCAATTTTTCGTTCTAGACGGAATTTCCGACTTTACGGGGTTCACACTAATTATGTAGTCGGGACTAAATAAATTGACCGTGTCACCAGGATTTCCTTCTTACCGAAGTTTTATTGTATACTAGCTGAACCCGTGCACTTCGTTGCCCATTAAGTGTACCAACTATATGTGACTCAAACTTTGTTCAATTCATTATTTAATATTCGGTGTATGGTTTCAAAATTAATCTCAACTTTTCCCGTTGCCCGGAATAAAAATTCTGATTCGCAGCAGTACATTATCAGGTAGGCAATCTATCTGCGGTAGATTACGGACCCAGTGCTGTATGTACGTTAGTGTATGATTTAACTCTAAAGTATCAAAGTTATACCAAGTTTGTCGTATTCTACATATGGTGGATTGATATAATCAATTAATACAATATCTAACCATTTAGGAGGAGTTCAGTCACAACACACGTACAGTAGAATTATTGCGCTTAGCAACACATTCTGCGATTTATTTTTATATTATATGAAATCAACAAACATGCCCGATTAAGCAATAGCAACCAATATAATATAATGCACTGTTGCGCCACTGTTGTATTTTTGACATACAGATTTAAGATTTCCTACCTTCCGGTAGATTTTCCTAAAATTTTATTTCGTAAAAATTTTCTCCTGGCAGTTACGAACATCTTAAAAAAAAATTGAGCCAAATCGGACCAGCCGTTCTCGATTGATGAATTGTTATACATTTTTGTATTCATTTTTATATACATACATACATTGTATATAGATTGTTTTGTCTTGAACAGTATAAAACCATCTTAAAATAATATACCGCAGTGTTAATAGCAAGGCTGGGCAAGTTAATGATTTTTTTTAACTCAGTTAAGTTAAGTTAACGTGCACTAATAACAAAAAGTTAAAAGTTAAAACACACATTTTGTTAACTTTTTATTAAGTAAAAAAAATTTTATTTGTTTATACAACGCTAGCATATTAAATTTTTTTCCAACCCTAACCTAAATTATAGACTATAGTGTTTATACTTTATACAGTATTGCCATATAAGTTAGATTCGAATAATATACGTTTTCAACTTTAAACAATTGACGGTAAATATTTTTCGACATGAAAACGAAATAGACTGAAATAGTGAAATATAATTAAATTAAAAACAAAATAAATTAACTTAACTTACTTATTAAAATGAAAAATTAATTCGTTGATTTTACGGTAATTAATAAATAAATTTAGTGAGTTAACAGTTAAGTAACAATTGAGTTTACTAGATATCGTAAGACTGTTGAGATAACCAAAAGTACAAAGGAACCTATTTTTCTTATAATACAAATATGTGAAGGGATTAAGGTGTATATACCATGAAAAGTATAAACAAAACATACCTATGATTCAACAATTTAATGTTAAATGTACTTACTTGAACATTGAAGTATCTCTTGATATCGCTCATCCATTTGGCAGTTGGCTCTCCAAGCATTATAATATCAACTAGTTCTTCTTCACAAAGACAAATGCGGCACATTTCCCTGACATTTAAAGAAACCGCCATGATTTTTGTCGAGATTCAAATCAGTACCTACCTATTAGAAACAAAACCAATGAATCAATACCTAGTTCAAACAAAATATCAATGACAGTATACAACTGAAGTATCTACGAGGAAATTACCACCAAAAACAGGGTATTGTAAAATACTTACGCAGACGAGTGCCGACCGGAACAGAAGCGAGTGAAGTAGTGGCTTACCAAACTGAACAGCGAAGTGCGATTGTGATGATATTAAATATTATGAATCATGATTTAACTATTTTGTGAACGGCCAATGAGAATTTGTAATTTTGATTATTCTACAGCGGTAGGAAGGAGAGATTGTGACTCATACGGTATGATATTGTACCGGTTAAAACCGCGGTCAATTGATAAGGTGGCGTCTCTTATTAATGGAAAATGAACTATAGCTGATAGCCATCACCGTTGTGTGCTCAACGGAGGCTGATACATTAATATAGACGCGATAACCATAAAAATATTATCCCGTTATGAATTATGATGGAAGGATTGCAAGGTATAAAAAACAAATATAATACAAAGCAATAGCTATTTGTATACTTTTTTCAAATATAACCATCAATAATATCACAGAAATTGTGGGCGTGCTTGGGAGACACTGCTGATCGAATTTTTGCACTTAGTCTGTGGGTAATTTTTTACGTCCTGTTGGCTGTGATCCGAAGTTTTAACCAACGGAAACTACCTTTTTTCCAGTATGCATCATTACATGTGAACCAAACTAAACGAAAACTACCTGTAATAACCTACATAAACCTGTGGTATACATTTGTTCACCTGAGTTACGGAAACGTTTGGTTACTGCCACCCTGTTTAATTAGTTACCCAATCTGGCCAATTTTGAGGCCAATTCAGTGCAGTAACCAGTCTCTTAGTTAGAAGCCTCAAGACACAATATGTCCAGTGTCCACACCAGTATGGACTTCGAAATATTTTTGGAATTGAAACAAATGCATTCACAGTAATTGTATGTACATTGAGTCATTCTAACATTCAATATGATATTTTTTTACTTATACCTATTGTACTATCCCCAAATCAACGGGTTAATTATTTCTTTGCATCAAACATAACACTGTTCACCATGTATAATACATAATATTAATCGTAGAATCATATTTATAAGAGTTAGGTATAAGTAGCTAGTTCACTGGTTAGATTACGTTTGAGTAGTTATCTATATCTGTTGAAAGAACTATTTGGTGACGTCGAACGTAATAATCTCTAAAGCAGGGACTGGAACCGTACCGAAATTGACCGGTTTTGGACCGAAACATTTTGAAAATCATGGGACCGAAACCGGACCGGAACCCTTAAATATATTTTTTTAGGAACCGAAACCTATATTTTTATGTAGAGGTTTTTTCGGTTCTAAAATCCAATAGATATTTTATCTATGGTGTAAGTAGATAATAACTAATTATTAGTAATAGTAAATAATAATATAATTGTAGACCTATAAAAGTTTATCAATTCTAAGAAATAAGAATATTATTATGTGTACAAGTACAACAGAATTGTCAAAAAAGAAATACCAAAAATCCAAATTCTAATTTCCATGTAATCGATATAAAACGCAATACGCAATAGCTGATGTAGAATTTCTGAAATTAATAGCAATTTGGACATTTATAAATGATTCAGAATTCAGAGTAAGCTGTCATATAAATTATAAATTATAATTGTTACCTTACTAATACGCCTGCATTGATAATATTAAATACCTAAACCTAATGCGTGTATCGTTAACTCTTTACTCTATACTATGCTCTGTACGACAATTCTACTGTACCTACTACTGAACTGTTCTTCCATCTTCATTAGCGCGGTATACATTGTTTAAATTTATATTTTTATATATAAGTTATAAATTATTATATCAAACTGAAACATAGGTCGCCAAGTGTGTTAAAAATTCATTCTTATTTATTTTTTAATAATAATTTTTCATTTATTTTAAATATTAAAATTTATTTATTAATTTTAATTTATTATTTTATAATAACTAATTTTTCTTATAATATTAGCTAAATTCTGAAATAGTTACACTTAATTACAAATACCTGTCACTAAAAAGAGGTTATTAATATTATGTTAATTTTTTTATATAGTACTTTTTTGATAAAAAAAAATCAGATAATAAGGGTTAAAACCGGTATTAACCTAAACCGAAACCGAAATTTTGGGTTTTTGAGAACCCAAACCTAAACCCAAACCGATAAAATCATAAAGGTTCCAGTCCCTGCTCTAAAGTCTAACAGTATACAAGTAGAATCATTATATATGAGTAGTTCACTGATTAGATAATGTTCGAGTAGTAATCAATGTCCGTAAAAGGAGCTATATGATGACGTCTAATGTAATAATCTTTAAAGACTATAGACCTTTAATATCTAGGCAGGAATATTAGGATACGATAATATCTACTTAATATCCGAATGCAAAAGCATTTAGTACATATTTTTGTAAAATTAAAAGATTAGTCGTTGTTGATCATCATTTAATAGCGATGCAACTACTATATATGATGTTTTAGGTACAATAGATTCAAACAAATTGAGAAATAATTGAAATAGTAGAAATAGGGTGATAGCTTACTATATTAAGTTAAATCTTTTCCTGTATTAAAATTATTTACAAAACTAATTTTCCAATTTGATCGAAAACAACCACTAGAAACTAAAAATATTTATTAATAAAGGAACAGCTAACACGTATTTACAGTTAATAAAGAAACATCTTGAAATCATGTCAGGGCAATATAACTCGTTTTCTTAGAGATATTTTCTAACTTATTTAGAATGACTGTGAAACATAAAACACACGTTTTAAGATTTAATTGATGAATTATCATCAGTAGATGAATAATAGGCATTTATGGGTGAAGCTGACTTTCGTAGACGTTGGAAAAATAATGAGTGAAATGATAAACAATATTCTACTCCTTACCACTAAACAAATAGATAATCATCGTAAATCATAGTCTTTGTAAGGAAAGGACAAGTTTTTTTCATTGTTAAAGAATTTCTAAAATAATTTAGTATTAGTTTTAATAGAATTTTGAATATTAAAAATATATAATTCTTATAATGGATTTTGGATTGAGATTTACATATAATTCAAAAAATCTATTGTTGTTAATTTGGGAAGTAGTTTTTTTGTACAATATGTGAGCAATTGTTTTCATATAAATTAAATCTTTTCATGCTGAACTAAGCTATATAGTATATTTGATATAAAAAAGTTGGGTAAGTGGATGTCGCTCTGCTGTTCAGTAGATTACAAGTGGGTCACTGTATAATGGATACTATTAAATTTAAATTCAATGATATGATATCACTGTATAAGAAAAACGATTCTAAGTGGAGAAGGTATGTCAGAGCTTAGGTATAAGGTATATTATATACTTATCTATAGAATTAAATAAAAAATTGACCAATAATAGGTATCTATAATAAATTCCAAATTAATCATATCACAATATCCATTAGGTACTTATAACGCGTTATACATCAACAACAAACCGTGATACTATCATAGATATATAATAGTATACTTTAGAAGTTTCAAGTATACCCAAGAATAATATTATACAATCATAATAAAATAACTAAAATAGTTATTCTAGGTTTTTAACATGTAATTTCGTCCAAATTTGTACTTAAAATGTCTATAAAAATAAACTGTGTAAATGTATTTTTAGAATTTTTGGTAACAGAATTATATATTTACGTGGAATCTTGTTTTAAATTTTCAATCCTTAGATATAAAAGTTGAACATTTTATAAATTTTTAACTACAAAATAATTATTCAAATTTAAATTTGATACATTTTGTCAAAATTTGATTTTTAAATGCTTATAAAAAAAAAATTATGCCTATTTATTTTTAATATTTTTCAACTGCTATTGTAACAATATATCAGGATCGATGTATTACATTTTTACACTTTTTGGCCAAACAGATAAAACTTTATTGATATTTATAGAAAAAAAAATAAAAAAATTATGATACTATAAAATTACGGATACTGACAATATCCGTAAACAGCTCAAAAAGAGTCAAATTATTTTCAAAATGTTATCGTGTATAGAAAATTCTAATATAAATATTCAGTGAAATTTTCAAGTATCTACAGTCATTCATTTTTTAATTACAACAAAATAAGAAAATCGTTATATGAGAAATCAAGTGAATATCAAATGTTGTAAAAATATGAATTTCAACGCTCATAAAAATGTAATTTTACTTTCTTCTAGACATTTTTATTTTGAAAAAGTTAGACAAACATATGAGGAATTTTGTATTACATTTTAAAATCGTAGATTCAAAAAGAAAATTTTTCATGAATTTCTAACTCAAAATACTTTGCAAATTTTCGTCATTTTTACGTATTTTGTCAATATTTGAAATTCAGATGCTTATAAAAATAAAATGTGACTATAGATTTTTAATTTTTTTTATCTGCCATTGAAACAATATACTAGGAGCCTTCTATTAAATTTTCAAGCTTTTTTAGTCAACAAATAACATTTTATTGATATTTATAGAAAAAAAAAATTATAGCTCAAAATAAAAAAAATAAAAATATTTGGAACATATTATGATGTATAGAAAATTCTGACATAAACATTCAGTCAAAATTTCATGTACCTACGGTTATTTTTATAAGAGTTGCTCCAAAAACCAAAATCGATATTTCCGAAAACAGATTTTGTGTAAAAATTCCCGTTTTCCTTAATTTTTCTCGTTTTTCGCGGTGCTTTTGAAAACCACTGGAAATTTTCACTTTTGACCACCAAAGTACCAACTAGATTCACTTTCCTATCAGAAAAGATACTGTTGAAGAAAATCCAAGCACTTTTACTATCCTAAAAGGCGATGACAGACACAAAAAAAAATTTTAAAAAAAAAACACACATCATTGTAAAATCAATACATTGAACGTTCTACTCAGAATCTAAAAATGTATTTTTACTACAATGACTATCAAGAATTTGAAAACTCATATATCAAAAAACTCATTAACCCCATCGTTAATTTGCAATTTATGAAACCCGTGATCGAAATTAATAGTAGCGAATAATGATCTAATAATATTATAATCACCGTTTAAATAATCCTATAAAGTTTCATTAAAATATTACAAAGGCTTTATTTAATTTGTTTTGAAATTAGTCAATCAGAATGTTATCAATAATCTATTGTCAATGCCTACAATTAGGTACATGCCACTTCAACAATTGACGCATTTGATAAAATTAAGTCTAAAACAGAATTATAATGATTTATTTATTATATTTAATTGATTTAGATTAAGATAATATGAAAATTAGCTTTACAATAATTACGAGAAACAGCGAACGCCATTCAAACAGTTAAATGTCAAATAGTTGAACGTCAATATATTGAACGATAAAATGTTGAACATTCAAAACGTTGATGTTAAACCCTTGAATTTATATAATTTGTTAATGTCCTTTTATTAGCTGGTAAATTAAAATCACCCAATAGAGTAATATTAGCTATAAAATCGTCACAATACGCTTATGGTTTCGAATAAAGAAATTATATAGGTAATTAAAGAAATATGAGAGTTGAATGTATATTTATAGCTATAATATAGGTTCTCAAAAACTACTTAACTGATTTTGTGAAAATTACGAATTGATCTTGGATTAGTGATTTTGAAAAATCTTGTAAAAAATTAAACTTCAACACTTAGGTATAAAAAAAAATTATGCTAGTGTATTTTGAATTTAATAATAATAATAATATATCTGCAAACAAACAGCAATATATTTTCATAAATATAACATAATAAGTTTGCTCACCTCAGCATGTGTTTGAGGAAAGAGGTTTTTAAATTAGACAATATTTAATAATTATATAGTTATATAAATTAATATTAACATTAAAATACCTAATCTAGGTGATAAATCTTTTAAAAAATTAAAAATAATAATAATAAAATGGTCATTGATAAATATTATTAACCTATATTTACCTATTTATTATAACCTTTAAATAAATTAAAGTTGGATAAATTATTAATATTCATTTTATTTAAAAATTTCTACAAAGCATTATTGCACGAGTCAGACAACTCTTAGTACCAAAGTGCCTATTGTAAGTTGGCACAGTTACATTGAAATTTATTTTAGTCGAGTATTATAATTATGACAGCATATTGGAAAGTATTTTGTATATTTATAAGTTAATAGAAAGGTACCTACATGTATTAAGTAACAAGCTGAACCCATGCACTTCGTTGCCCGTTAAATGTACCAACTCTATATGACTCAAACTTTGATCAATTCGTTATTTAATATTCAGTGTATGGTGTTTAAAATTAATCTTAACTTTTCCGTTGCCCGGAATAAAAATTCTGATTCGCAGCAGTTGTAGGCAATCTACCTGCGGTAGATCGCGGACCGTTTGTACGTAGTGTATGATTTAACTCTAAAGTACCAAAGTTATATCAAGTTTATCGTATTCTACCTATGGTGGATAAATATAATCAATTAATACAAAATCCTAACCTAACCTGTTGCGTCACTATTGTATTTTTGACATCCAGATTTCCTACTTTTCTGGTGGATTTTCCTAAAATATTGTTTCATAATAACCTTCTCCATGATATACACTTTCGTTTAAAAAAATCAAGAAGATCTGATAAGTAGTTCCAGAGTTGACCCTGTACAAAGATTTTTCATTTCACATTTATATAGTTGGACGATATATATCATAATATATTGACAAAAAATAATAATGCAAATCAACTATGGTGCCCGTAACCAATAGCAAGCAATATTCAATACACTATTATTATATTAGTCCGCAACTTACCTTGTTGTTTTTAGCCATGTCGCCAAGTGTGTACTTAAGAGGCAATAACTCCGGAACCACATATCGCACAGTGTACAAACTTCACGAAAACCATTTACATATCAATCTTAATATGCCCTGAAATTTTTATCGAAATCAGTTTGGTGGATCTTGAGTTATAAAATGTATTCAAAATGTACACTTATTTTTATATAATATATAGATTGATAAAAATTGAGTAAGTACATTAAATTCCTGATATAAAAATTCAGTGATTGTAATACGAGGTTAACCGTTAACTTAAAATCTTATTCATAATGATTCTAATTTTGTTTACGTGGATATTGAAAGCTTCGTCCATACCGCTATTCGATATGAAATAACTGATTGCACAAATGATAAATAGATTACTCTCAGTTGATGTTTATCAAATAAGGATCAAAAACTTCTAAATACAAAGAATTTACGGCACAATATAGTCAATAAGTGTTAACCATTTTAATTTGAAATCAATAAATGGTCCAAAATATTTAATTGAATTTATTATTTCGATATTCAGATAAGTACAATTACTTTAAAACTGGGCTTGTATTTGAAAAAAAAAATTCGTTTCATGTTATTTACAATTAAAACTTTACACGATTTTTGCGTTTATCGTTATTTAGAATTAAAACATTATAAAAGTGTTGTGATTATCATTATTTAAAATAGTGTTATTCAATTTACAAATAAATAACTAATACGGGTAGATAATGACTTTTGACCAGGATACGTAATACAATATAATCAATTGGGGGACGAAGTAGACGAGTGGACTAAGGCGTCGGATCGACGCCGTTTCAAAACCTAAGCTGTGGGCGGCATTTTTCTTCGGACAAGTCATGATGTCCGGAGAGAAGTGCCGCCATCCCCCACCCGAGCGTGGCAGATACCTATCATGGGTGCACAGTAAAAAATCTGCCAAACCAAAAACACACGTGTTTTCTAAACTTACAATTTCCTCCCCTACACATATAACTAATGGCCATGGATCAATTAAAAAAAAAATAATAATAAAAAATATAATCAATTCTAATGTCTGTACCTACGTATGAAATAAATATTTCTACAAAACCATTATAACTTTTAAATAAATGGATTTTAAAATATTTCGTTTTGCGTTATGTTTTCCTCAATTATATATAATAAATTTTGTTATTAATCGTTACGTTTTGTTTTGTAGTATTAAATTATTTTTAATTGGCACTTAACGTTATAATTACGTATACAAATTTCATTTGCTTTTTGTCAAATATAACGTTATAATCATAACGTTATTACAACGTTTGCAATCCCTGATTTAAAAATTCCTTTAAGAACAATACGTATGTGGGATCTACTATAACGTTATTAAGCATTTAAAACCACTGTTTTAAAAAACATCCAATTAATAAATAATAACAATTTAGTCAAAATATTTTAAAATATTCATTGAGTATCCATAGAGAATAAAAAAATGAGTAAGATACAATGTTTCAAGTCTTGAGAAAATTTAAAACAATTTAAAATTTATATATTAATTAATAAATATATTAATTCACTAATGACCACGCAAACCTTTCCTTATCTCTGCTCCACTCATACTCGTCCACAAATAATCAAGTTCATGAATTAAGATTCTTCTTATTTTTGCGTATTATATGTATATTTTCCATTTGGTCTATACGTATAATATCATTGGTTATTACCTATTTATGTGTGATTAAAATTGTGATATTCGTTATTACATAACGTATATTTTATATAAAAATTGTTTGAAGTCTGCTCGTCGAACGTCCCGCACTAGTGAAGTGGACTTTTTTCGTTTTTCATTGTACATTAAATTATTAAGGGCCCCCAAGTTTGTTAGATCATAACACCACATCAAACCGGCCACAGGTATAATTAAACAATATCCCAATTTCATTATGAACTAAATTAATATTCTTGCCTCCCGTTATCGTTATTTACGTTGTCGTGCACATTAAGTTATTTTCCTAGTCCACTTCATAAAAGCCGAAGTACGTAGGATTGCCTAGTAGCAATAAGTTAGGGGTCATAATTGTTTTTGGACATATCGAGTGGTGCTTAAGAAATTGTTATAAAATATATTATAATAAGATTTTTATAAGCAATATCACTGATTCAAGTAATATATTAATATAGGGAATATTATAATATTAAAAAATATCAAAAATTTATTATAAATATTCTAAGCGTAGCGTAGTTTTTTAGATTATTTTGTTATGAAACGAACTTTTTAGATAATCCTCGTAGGTATCTTTGAATTAAATTAACAAACTTTTTGACAGGGAAAAAAACTTTATCGACAATAATTGAAACAAAACTAATTAAAAGTCAAAAATGTCTCATGATATTTTTATACTATTATATATTAAAAATATTATCATGTATAGAAAATACTAATGTATAAGCATTTAATGAAAATGTTATGTGTATATACATTTTATAAGCCAAATTCAACTATTTTTCTATTTTGTTTGCGTAAACTAAAAAGTTTTCTCATACATTTTAAACGAATTTTTAAAAATCATGTGTAATTAAATTATCAAATTGTAAATAAGTTTGAACTGCATGTTGTATATTGGTTGAATGAAATGTGTTAACGTGTGTTAACGTTACTGTATGTATATAATCGTTAAGATAAGATACGAAAATATCGTCAGTAGCTGTAAAATATAATATAATGTAATCTTATGAAATATAACTCACAAAAAATCATTTGTCAAATGTGACTCGATAATGATATGATTATTAATTATTAATTAATCAATACAAAATATAATTCTAATATTTTCAATATAACAGTGGCGTACGCAGGATTTTTCAATGGAGGGGGGGGGGTAGGGGAGCTTGAAAATTGGTTACAATTTTATTTTTATTTTGTCCAGTCTAATAATTTCAGACGTATTTAGACGATTTTAAATTGTTTGTAACTGGTAGAAAAAATGCTCTGATCACAAACTTCGATACCTGATCTATGTTTTTGGAAGCAAATTGGATTTATATAGTACTTTTAGGAGGTTGAAATTGAAAATGCTCAGTGCTTTTGAAAATTGTTTGGTAACCAACTTGGTTATACAGTCTCTTGGATTGATTAATTTACATTTTTTTTTTCTATTAATGTTAATAAAAAATTATTTATTCGGTCAAAAAGCTTAAAAAAGTAATACTTACGTAAGTTTTTATTATAGCTAAAATATTAACGATACATAGGCATCATGTTTTTTTTTTTATATGTATTTAAAGTTAAAATTTCGTCAAAACCACAGTTAATTTGTAATTCAAAACTTATAAAATATTAAATTTTTATAGCTAAGGCTAGACAATTCAAGACAAGGTCTCCCATACAAGTAGCTCATATTTTTACCGAAGAATTGGTATGCAAATACAATGTTTTTTCAAAAATAAATTCATTCTGGTAAGACGTATATGAAATTTACGTCTTGTTGACAGATGAAACTTGATAAATATTTTTTTTTTAAGTAATAATAATACGGGCAATGGAGGAGGCTTCAACCTGTTAGCCCCCTCCCCCCACCCAAATTCTATATAATGAGATAAATAGTTCATAAATTATAATACAAAGTCTAAGTACAATATACTTAGATAACAATAATAGTTATTACAATATTTGTGTATGAATTAATGAATATATAAATAATGATGTACTAACTGCGATAGTTGGAGAAGTATTATATTTTAAAATCACGATTTAGATATTACGGTGAGTCACTTCCCAGTTTGATGGATATTTTTTTAGAATTTTTAAAATTGTATTCAATGTACCAAGATTATTCAATGTACTACGTTTATTACTACGTTTACATGCATCCTTTAATTCGTATTAACTTGATTCGTATTGAATCAATTCGAATTAGGTTACAAGTATACATGCTATCGTAATACCGTATTAGGATAATACACTTCCACCAAACCAGTTTACGTTGCAACGTTTACATGCACTGTTAAAACCGATTTAACTCAAATCGAATTAATAATTTCATTTTTTCCCTCCAATTTATTCTGTGATATTACATATTCCATTGATAACAATTTTTAGAACTTTGTTCAGTGTTTAATGTGTAGAATTTTGTTAAAATTCTATGAAGTATGTCTTCTTTTAACTATTTACAATTGTTACAAATGATGGAATTACTACGAATGAATTTAAAACAACAAAATAAAAGACGTAACAAACTGAGACGCTTAGTTATAAAAAAGCGAAGGGACTTCAAAATTAAGTTATGTGATGACTTGAAAAAAATGAATCTACATTATCGTCAACAATTACTTGATAGCTATAGATTAAGTATTGGACCTTTATTAAATGGACCACGTATAAGGAGTTTATGGATGAAAAAACGTTCTAGTGACTGGTGGCTGGAAATAGTTAATGTCCAGTTTAGAAAAGAAGACTGGATTGAAAATTTTCGTATGACAAAAGAAACATTTGAAAAGATTGTCAAGTATGTTTCTATTAAATAAACAATATCTATTGTAAATTTGTAATTAATAGGGCTATAATACATTTAGAGAACTAACAATTCATCTGCAACCAAATTGTTTGCCTGTAAGAGCGCCTGTTGCAATTGACAAGAAAATTGCAATGACTATTTACAAATTGGCAAGTTGTTGTGAGTACAGGATAGTAGGAAATGCTTTTGGAGTGCACAAAAGCACAGTTAAAAAATGTTTTTACCAAGTGGTCAAAGCCATAAATACTGTACTTCTATCCAAGTATGTGAAGTTTCCTGATGAAAACGAAGCTTTACGTATAGCAAATGCTGTGGAAAAAAAAACTGGGATGGTACAGGTAGGTAGATAGGTGTAAATAATAAACTATAGAGACAACTTTATATTGCACACTGATATACCCCTGATAATTTGCTAACTTTTATTTAAATTTAAGGTTATTGGTATGATAGATGGAACACACATTCCAATATTAGCTCCAGTTAATGGTAGAATAGACTACATTAACAGAAAAGGTTGGACCTCACTCATTTGCCAAGCAGTGGTAGATCACGAATATAAGTAATTAAACAAATTAAACATTTACTAATTTTGGTATAACTACTAATGTAATATACCTATAGAAATTGTGTGTACGACAATAGTCAATAACTATGATTCAATACTATTAACATCTCATTTAGGTATATTTATAACTATTATTTTTTAATAATTAGATTTACTGATATATGTTGCAAATTTCCGGGAAGTGTACATGATGCTGCTGTTTTAAAAAGCTCAAATTTATATAATTACGCTCATCAAAAAATACCTTCAATTAAAAAAAATATTGATGGTGTAGATGTACCTTATTTTTTGCTCGGTGATCCAGCATATCCACTCCTTCCATGGTTAATGAAAGGTATAATAACTACTTTTTTCTTAGACTAAAAATTGACTATATTATATATTATATTTATTTTAAGGATATACTGGTAGTGTAAGCATTGAGGAAGACAATTTCAACACATATTTAAGTTCGGCACGTATGGCAGTTGAAAATGCTTTTGGAAGGTTAAAAGGTAGATGGAGATGCCTACAAAAAAGGATTGATATTCACCATAGTTTTGTTCCATCTGTTGTATCTTGTTGTGTCACACTACACAATATTATTGAAATGGAGCATGATCATTTTAATACCACATGGTTAAGAAATGTTGAAGACTCAGATGTAGTTTACCCTCAGCCCACAACCAGTGTAACAAATCGTAGAGACACAAGTTTAAATGTTGACGATATGAAGAAGATAAGAGAACATTTAAAAATGTACATGGTAAACAATTACCCATTGAGAAGTTCTTCAGTCAGGACATTATAATTCCTATTTTTTTTTTTTATACTTATATGATAATATATACTTTAAATATATGACAGATATTAATGATACCTAGGTATGTGTATTCTTTTTTTATTTAAATAAATTGTATTCTGTTCAGTCTCAATAGAAATATAACTTAATTTATAAATGTATACTTAAAAACAAAAAAATAATTTCAATCTTGTTCGTTGACTTCAAACTTATAAAATACTTAAACATTTATAATAACAAAAAGTTTAAACTTATAAAAAAAATTAAATATACTTAAATAACAAAAAAATAATTTCAATCTTGTTTGTTGACTTCAAACTTATAAAATACTTAAACATTTATAATAACAAAAAGTTTAAACTTATAAAAAAAATTAAATATACTTAAATAACAAAAAAATAATTTCAATCTTGTTCATTATCTTCAGACTTATATAAAATACTTAAATATTTATAATAACAAAAAGGTTGAACTTATTAAAAAAAATTAAATATACTCAAAAAACAAATTTCAACTTTGTCCATTATTAAATGAAGAAGGAAACAACTGTTGAGTAGATGGAGAATTTGAAGGAAGGTCTGTATATGAAGTAGAAGGAAGATGCATGTATGAAGTAGATGGATAGGTAGTTGGAATATGCATCGTTGGTGTATACGAATTAGTATGGTTAATTTGTCTTTCCATAAGTTTTAAAATATTGTTCATCATAAATTCGTTTGATGCTCTGTCTGCTAATGCTATTTCCTCTTCTTTCTGCATTATTTTTTCCTCCCATGCCTTTTGTTTCTCAAAATACTCGTTATTTAATTTTGATTGTTGTTCAAAGAAATCTCTTTGTAGTTCTTTTTGTGACTCCATAAACTCTGTACTAAATCCTTTTAGTGCTCTTGCATATGGTGCAGATCTAACAGACTCTAATAGTACAAAACATTATACACAATGCATATTAGTTGAATTAATTAATAAATAAAAAAATAAACTCATAAAGTAAATTACTTGTTGTATTCAATGATTTTGAAGCTTTTTGACTACCTACAGAATTTTGACTGTTTCCAATGTCTAAACATGTCTCATTTATCTCATTTGTGTCACAGTTAACAGGTGCAATATTATTTTCTGACGTATCTTCGATTTCATTGAATAAATTATTGGAATCTGTATTAGTTTGATCCTCATCAACTTGATCAACTAATTATTAATATAATAAATATTTATTAACTAATTTAATTAATCAGTTTTAAATTTTTACAAATAATTATAAAATATTTTAGGTATGTTTTTTATAATTGTATACCAGGGGCATCATTTGGGGGGGGGGGGGTGCATTTGCACCATTTTTTTTAAACGCCTTCTTTGGCCTGCCAAGAATAAATACATGCGCCGATACATCTAAATGTTTAGATCTAAATATTATTATAATATTGATAACATTTTATCTTTAGTTCTAACATTACCTATAAGTACAGCTTCAAATGAAAGATTTTTTTCTTCACTTAAGAAAGTCAAGTCTTATATTAGATCAACTATGGGAGATGAGCGCTTAAGTGACTTATTGGTGGTCGATTTTTCACAAAATTGAATTTGGTTTTTGGTGTAACTTTAAAAAAAATGACCGTAAATACATGAAATTTTCTCTGGTTGTTTATATTTGCATTCTCTACACACGATAACATTTTCAAAATTTTTTGATTAATTTTGAACTGTTTAGGGACATTTTCATTTTCCATTTTTTTTTAGTTTTTTTTCTAGAAATATCAATAAAATTTTATTTGTTGGATAAAAAAACTTGA
>NC_042493.1:84397531-84406742 GCF_005508785.2 Acyrthosiphon pisum
ATAATTATTAAACATATTAGGTACCTCTATGTACATACTATTTATAGAATTTTGTTATAGATAACTTGAATATATGGACTTTTTTAAACTATATAAATGTTAAATTGGTGGGACTACCCCCCCCCCCCCAATTATTAGGGGCCAGGGGGTAATGGGTGTTTTTTTTCGGTTAGGTTAGGTGGCACTGGTCATTAGTTAGGGGCTGCCCCTGCGGATGAAGTCTAGTCACGCCTATGAGGTCAATTTTTTTTTAATACCATAGATAAGTATATATTATATGTCTAATACATAGACTGATATACCGTCTCCGCTCAGAATCGTTTTTCTTATACAGTGATATTACATCATTGAATTCAAATTTAATACTGTCCATTATACAGTGACCCACTTCTAACCTACTGTACAGCAGAGCGACATCCACTTACGCACCTTTTTTTTTTTAAATCTAAGAGTTTAAAATGTAATACAAGATTCCTTATAAGATTATCTACCTTTATCAAACAAAAAATATCTATAAGAAAGTCAAATTAAATTTTTATGAGCGTTTGAAATTCATATTTTTACAACATTTGATATTCACTCGACTTCTTACGTAACGATTTTCTTATTTTATTGTAATTAAAAAATAAATGACTGTAGAAACTTGAAAATTTTATTGGATGTTTATATTAGCATTTCCTATACACCATATAATTTTGAAAATATTTTGACTCTTTTTGAGCTGTTTACTGACATTTTCTGTTTTCAATTTTTTTAGTTTTTTTTTCTATAAATATCAATAAAGTTTTATCTGTTGGGCCAAAAAGTGTAAAAATTTAATACAAAGCTCCTGTGATATATTGTTACAATATCAGTTGAAAAAAATCAAAAATACATAGGCACAATTTTTTTTTATAAGCATTTAAAGACCGAACTTTGACAAAATTTATCAAATTTTAATTTGAATAATTATTTTGTAGTTAAAAATTTATAAAATGTTCAACTTTTATATCTAAGGATTGAAAATTTAAAACAAGATTCCACGTAAATATATAATTCTGTTACCGAAAATTCTAAAAATACATTTACACAGTTTATTTTTATAGTCATTTTAAGTACAAATTTGGACGAAATTACATGTTAAAAACCTAGAATAACTATTTTAGTTATTTTATTATGATTGTATAATATTATTCTTGGATATACTTGAAACTTCTAAAGTATACTATTATATATCTATGATAGTATCACGGTTTGTTGTTGATGTATAACGCGATATAAGTACCTAATAGATATTATGATATGATTAATTTGGAATTTATTATATGTACCTATTATAGGTCAAAATATTTTAATTACTATAGACCATAATATAATATTATGTCTTATACCTAGACTGACATACCGTCTCCGCTCAGAATCGTTTTTCTTATACAATGATATTATATCATTGAATTCAAATTTAATACCATCCATTATACAGTGACCCACTTGTAACCTACTGTACAGCAGAGCGAAATCCACTTACCCACCTTTTTTTTTTTTTTTTAATTATAATTTCATATACAATGTATATTATACATATGAAATACTGGGCCCCACTGAGAAAAATCATAAAAAAATATATTTAAGGGTCCGGGTCCTATTTCGGACCCAAGATTTTCAAAAGGTTTCGATTCAAAACCTGTCAATTTCGATACGGTTTCAGACTCCAGTCCCTGATAGTACCCCCACTGTATCATTTTATCACGTTAAGAAATTAAAATTGAACACCTATAATAACTATATGATATACCTATACTAAGATATGGACTGTACCATTACGATGCAATTTTATTTTTGTTTGATAACAATATAAGCTATGTGCAATAACCTTGTACCTATATTTAATCCATATATTGTAGGTATATAAACATAACTAAAGAAAATATAAAATATTAAAATAACGGTTACATACGAAGCAGAAGTTAACGAAGCCGAGTCATAAAAATTGCAAAGACTACATAAGAAGACGTCTGCGACAAGAATGGGGTTGTTTGATTCATTCGCAAATTTGCGGTAGCAGGTAGCTAATAACCAGCATTTTACATTTATTTTATTTATTTGGAATTTATATTTATAAACTATTCGGTCCTTTAATTAAAATACAATAAAACGCCTAATATTGGTTTTTTCCCATGGTTATGCTTGAGTGGAGTACAAAAGGTATACTAACGCTGCCACAAAACCTTTTAGTCTATATTTTTTAAGAAATAGTTTTAAAAATTCTCGGGATAGCTTACATATTATGTTTCTTTCAGGTACAAACAGTATGTTGACCCGGAAGAGTTTACTATTTTTGAAAATCGAGAGTGACGTAAGCAGAAATGGGAAGGGGGCTTGGGGGACTTAGCTCTCCCAAAATTATCATTTGATGAAAATGTTATGTGTATATGAAGTTTATAAGACGAATTCAGCTATTTTTTCTATTTGTTCACGGAGTTTTAGTTTTCTCATAACTACTTTTTAAACAAATTTTTAAAAATGATGTGTACCTAATAAATTAAATTATCAAATTGTAAATGAGTTTGAACTGCATGTTGTATATTGGTTGAATGAAATGTCTAATTAACGTTATTGTATGTGTATAATAATAATAATATAAAATACGAAAAGATCACCAGCAGCTGTAAAATATAATATGATGTAGGTAATCTTAAGAAATATTACTCACATAAATAATTTTCGAAATGTGTCTAGATAACGACGTTATCAATGATTTATTAATTAATAAATACAAATAATTATAATATATTCTCTACAATGAGATAAATAGTTCATAAATTATACTACAAAGTCCAAGTACCATATGTCCATATACTTAGATAACTATAATAATAGTTGTTACAATAATTGTGTATGGATTGAATATAAGAATAATGATTCAGTATACCGGCGACTGTTGGAGAAGTATTATATTTTTATAGAATTTTTAACATGGTATTCAATGTACCAAAATTATTCAATATAAGACGTATGTAATACCGGAAGGCTAATTATTTATTTTTCTTATTATATTACAGTAGTCAGCTTGTCATAAATCATAAATGTGAGTGTACTCTCTGTATAAGAAGCGCTTCAATGATTAAGGACCATCGCATGATCTCTCTAAACCAGTTACGGAGGGGGTGTAATTCGAACACGTCACAGCTAGGGTTGCCACCTTTGAAAGAAAGCAGCCCCGGAGACAGGCCGATAAGCAAAAAAAAAAAAGAATAATTCACTGAACCCGGAGCCCGTAGATTTATACATAAACCCGGAGAGGTGGCAACCCTGGCTAGTCACAGCACGGCCATCTTTTCCACCGACTCTTGTCGGTAACATACGTTTATCATGGTTAAAAATTTATAATATTTAAATGATATCGTACATAATATAATAATATTATTAATTTGTCATTAAAATATAAAATATTCTATTCAGAAAAAGACGACATCAGGCGGCCACAGTCAATACCGGTCTTGCTACGTAAATCTATTATGCTCTTATTCTGAATAGACTACCTATATTATTAAAGTATTGCTCTTATTTAATATGGATATTATATATCTAATAACTTTATATACAGTGAAACCTCCCCTAACGGCCACCTTTCAGTAACGGACGTTTCTTGAGAATACCAATTTCAATTTTTCTACAATTTGAAGCCTCTAAATAGCGCTTATAGTCGGGTAGTCCATTGAACACGGTGGCAGTATCCAAACGTTTCCGTAACTCTGGTGAACGAACGTATACCACAGGTTGTCGTAGGTTATTACAGATAGTTTCCGTTTAGTTCGGCTCCCGTGTAGTGATGCATACTGGAAAAAAAAGGTAGTTTCCGTTGGTTTAAACTTCGGATCACAGGCCACAGGACGTAAACAAGTACCCACAGACCGCAGGAAGTGCAAGAATTCGATCAGCTGCAGTGTGTCCCAAACTCTTCCACAATTTCTGTGATATTATTAATGGTTGTATTTGAAAAAGTATTTAAATACATAATAATATCGCTTTGTGTTATATTTGTTTTTTATCCTTGCATCATTATTCATAACCACGAACAAAGATATTATCTGAGTTCGTGTTCATAACAGTATAATATTTTTATGGTTATCGCGTCTATATTGTTTTACCAGCGCTCGTAGAGCATACGGCCGCGCATCCAATGGCGACGGTTATAAACCGTAGTTTTGTTTTCAAAACGCTTTGTTCTAGAGACGCCACCTTATCAATTGACCGCGCTTTTAGCCGTTACAATATTATCATACCGTAGGAGTCGGCGCCGAGAGGGGCTCGTTGGCGCATCCCAATTGACCGAGCTCCGCGTTATGTGGCGGCGGCCAGCGTAAGCGCAGATTTAGTGATGGGAATGCGCAAGATCGGACGAGTTTTGGTCACCGCCCAGAGTACCTAGCGGTCTCTCGGTGGCGGCGGTAGTATAATCAAAACCACCGACTCTCATTGGTCGTTCATAAAAACGTAAAATTGTTGGATCAAAGGAAATAATATGATCGCCATTGTGCATTTCGCTGTTCGCGTTCGCTGCTTCACCTGCTACTCGTCCGGTCGGCACTCGTCTAGTACATTTTACAATACCCCGAACTCTTTTGGGTAGGTAATTTCCTCGCAGATACTTCAGTTGTTTCAGTATACTCTGTTATTGATATTTTGTTTAAACTATTGATTCATTGGTTTTGTTTCTAATAGGTACTGATTACAATGGCATCCGAAATGGCACCCGGGATGCCACCAAACACGATCCAAGTCGTTACACTGGAAGTTAAAAGAATATGCCGCATCTGTCTTTCTGATAAACGTCTTATAAATGTTATGAAGCTGGGAACGCGGACAATTCAATATTTAACGGACATTAAGAAATATTACGACGTCCAAGTAAGTACATCCAATTGTTGAATCATAGGTATGTTTTGTTTATACCTTCCGTGGTATATACACCTTGATCCCTTCGCATACTTTTATTATAAGAAAAGTAGGTTCTTTTGTCTATTTGGTTATCTCAACAATCTATACGATAACTGGTAAACTGAATTGTGTCATTATTAACACTGCGTTATATTATTTTAAGACTGTTTTTTAATGTTCAAAACCAAACAATATACAATGAAACTTCAGTAAAAAAGAAATCCTGGTAACACGGACAATTTATTTAGTCCCAACTACACAATTAGTGTGAACCCCGTAAAGTCAGAAACTCCGTCTAGACGAAAAAATTGGACGGCCCCAAGCGATTCCGTCTTAGCGAAGTGTTATTGTTAATAGGTTTGCCTAACAAAATGTAATGTGTTCTTCAAACTAATTCTCTACAACAAACCCACATAAGTTATCTGCGCTTACTTTTTTTACAGGATTTTAATCCTGAAATAGGTACCATGGCCCATATGGAAAAGTCACAGCAATTTTCTAGTCTTGTTGAGAAAATGTACTTTTATTATTTTGTCTTGTAGAATAAAGATAAACAACTATCTTAAAATAATATAACACAGTGGTAGACTATAACAAAATTGAGTTATAGTCTGTATAAGTTATATATTGTTTTTGTAAGCCAACGATGATGACTAAAAATGATATTGAATTATAATTTTATTTAAGACAATCATAATGAATAAAACAGTAATCATATTAAATTTAAATTTGAAAAATTGTTAAGTAAGTATTAAACTTACTTATATTGAGATAAATAATATTAATATTTTCATCAAAATAATTAAGCTTAATTATAACATATTATTTATAGTAGTATTTATAATGCATGATAGCGCATTATTGTTTGAGCCGCCACTGATTGTAGGTATTATTTATTATTTTAAAACACATTATAATCGTTACCGTTTTTGAATTGACTCTGATCTGAAACCTATTAATATTCATAGTTACTTAGCCTTAAATGTAATTGTTACACCATCGGATCTCTATTAATTTTGACTATAAATTACAATCACTAACCCGTTTATTTATGATATTATGATTTTAAAAAAGGTGTTAGTGATATGACAAATGCCAATGTTTCTTACTTTGGCTTTTAGAATGTGTTTAATTACTAATTAACTGTTTAATTTGATAAATAATATTAATTTTATATATTTAGATATGTAACGATAGAAAGTCTACAAGATTATGCAAAAGTTGCCTTCGCAAAGTTGATGTCTGGCGCCATGCCTTGAAACAAGCCTCAGCCAGCCAAACGATTATAGATTTTCTCGATTCTACGGTATGTAGACCAATTTTTATTAGTCTATTTATATTAATGTTAACCTTTACACTACTTCAGATGTACCATTATGTTCCTGTATTTTTTAATGTTGCCATTTCCAGTAACCATACAATTTTAGGAAACCCTTTCTCACATTATTTTAAACTTAAATAATTAGATCATATACCTAAACTTCTAAATTTAAATTAATAAAATTTTAAAATTTAATTATAAAAAGATGGTATTTCTTACATATTTGATTAAAACATTGATATACCTATTTTGGATAGGGCTGTAATTTGACACAAAAATATAAAATACCTTATTAACTTATAGATATTATTGAGTATAATAATTAATAAATAAATAAAATTAACAGTTTGTTATACTATGTCACAACATCCTTAGGCCTATTCACCCATTGGTGCAAACACTGATGACTTATCAGAAATATAAACACTAAATCTAATATATAGGGTGATTCTTTTATCATTGAACGATCATTATTTCAAGAAGGGTAAATGCTTTTTAAAATATTATTTTAAATAGTTTTCAAATTGTTTACAAAAGAACGTTTTTAATAAAAAATTATATTTTCAAGTGTTTTTTCTCCTAATATTTTTTTAAGTTTTTACTTTTTTGAATGGTAACAGTTTTAATTTCATGTTACAAAGCAGAATATTTTTCTAAGTATTTCAAAACATAAAAATATAATTTAGGTTGAGTAGTTTATGAGTTATAAGTATTTAAAGTTTTGATGAGCGGAGTAGTGGACAAATATTTTGTGGGGTAACCCGTATCACTCTATCCTGCTTATCAAAACTTTGAATACTTATTACTCATAAACTACTTGTTCTAAATTCAATATTTATGTTTTGAAATACTTTGACAAATTTTTGCTTTGGAATATGAAATTAAAACTATATCTTATCATTCAAAAAAGTGTAAGGATAAAAAATATTTGAAAATATATTTTCTTTTTTTAAAACATTATTTTGTAAACAACTCGAAACTATGGAAAATAATATTTTCAAAAACATATACACTTCTTGAAATAATGAGTATTTAATGATAAAAGAATCATCTCGTATAAATCTGAATTAATATAACTTATAAGCTACAGTTAAGGTGTTTTTTTAGCTATTTTATTAATTATTCATTATAATATGTATTGTCATTTTTTCATTTAGTATCAAGCTCGGCTAAAGAGAAGAATGAAAAAAGGACAAAAAAAAGTACAAAAAAAAGATCAAAAAAAAGTCCAAAAAAACGGACAAAAGAAAGAACACAAAAAAAAATGAAGATGATGACAATATTGTAATAAAAACTTCTCTTCAATAAAACATATTTTACATTATTGGAGACTTTGCTGTTTATTTATTTGTAATATGATTAAAGTACTTAAATAATTCAAATCAACAAACATGTCTATACAAACTGAAATATTGATTAACCAATAGCAACCAATATATTAAAAGGCTTCCAAAATAACCAGAAAACCAAATAAGATTTAAAATTTATTTAATAGTTCATATAGAAAAAATACGTTATTCGTTATTATGTATTAAGAGAATGTCAGCGCACTATTCGTTTTCTCTCTCTGGCCCACACGCAACATAGACAAAACGTATTTACGCAAATTCATTTTTTCTATGCGTTTTAGTAATCGTAGAGGAAAGTCACCTATTACAAAAAAAGATAGAGAATAATACTTCTGAGGGAATGACATATCGATTTGTCTAAATATTGTCTCAAATCAATTTAAACATCATTTAAATTTACAACATTTTTTTATTTATTTTGAAAGTGGAATACAAAGTCAAATAATAATAAAATATAAAACCGATATGTCATTCCCTCAAAAATATTATTATCTATCTTTTTTGTAATAGGTGACTTTACTCTAAGATTACTTAAACGCATAAAAAAAATGATTTTTGGTAAACGCATTTTGTCTATGTTGCGCGTGGGCCAGAGAGAAAAAACGAATAGTGCGCTGACATCCTCTTAATGAATTATTTATCAATTGAAGTAGGTATTGAATATAAGTTATATAACAATATGCGTTGTGTTAAATGTATTTTAAGACTAAGTTCAATTTAGTAAACCCAATATTGAATACGAAAAATCTTTGTGGAAAATTCTATAGATTGTACCTATAATAATAATATTATTATTTTAATTTTTTTGACATTCGAGTTGATTTTGTTTTATTTTCTATTGTTACATTATAAAAAAATTAATAAAATAATGTTAAAAACTTTGTACTAATTGAACTGCAATAACGTTATATAATATATACGATGATATAATTTGATCGTTTAGGTTACATACATATTTTATTGGTGCGTATACCCATAAATATATTTACCAATACACCACTGGTGCCGTTAAGTTGAGAATCATTGATATTGTTAAAAATAATAGTATGTTGTAGTTTTTCTGTTATATGCTAGAGCTAGGGTTATATTCAGTGGTTAAAGTTGGGGGGACAGAGGGGGACGTAGTCTCCCTTCTTATTTACGGTAAGATTATGCGTCCCTTTTAATAAAAAAAGTTTGTTTATTAGATATCTACCACATACTTAATTACTTTATTTAACCTACCATGCATAAACAATTGTACCTAACTAAAGATGAAACATATTTTATGAAAAATTCTTCAAATAATTTTGTATTTAAAAACTACTTTAAAGTAAGTTATTTTTATTAATTTGTCAAACAAAAATTTATTTTTAACGTTATATATAAGCTAATTATAATTCTTATTCTCATGTGGAACCCGTTTAGTACATAAGCATTTGTGTGGAAAGGGCAAAGTGGGAAGCTTCTCCTCCTGTGAACTCAATGTTTTGCTTCAAATTAAGTATATAAATTGCTGCAAATATAAGGCAATTGTATACCTTAATTCATAAGTGATATTAATAAATTATCTTTAAAAATACCTACAAAATAATTGATTAAAATGATGTTATCAAAAACGTTGCCCCCTCCAATTCAGCAA
>NC_042493.1:84406842-84414348 GCF_005508785.2 Acyrthosiphon pisum
TTTTGTGCCATATAAAGAGAAAACATCTGTAGAAATTTTGGATCAAACCCACATTGTGTATCGATAGATGATAGGTACCTTAAACATTATTTTAATTTATAAAAATGTTTAAACAAGTAATATTATTATATTACCTTCTTATGGTCCTTACACAAGGTAATGGCATAATGTCATTATTTCTAACAAAATTATAGCCACATGGTGAACGCATATGAAATAGTAAACATAAAAGGATCCAATCTTCGGAATATCTGCGACCTTTTAAATTGAGGACTTGTGATGCGGACAAAATTTCATGTAAGGCAACCCGTTGATTAGTAGGTATCTTATTAGTTGTTAGCCTTTCTTCAAGCCCCATTGTGGTCAGTTTTGACATTTCACCTTGCATATTAAATAATTTATTTTTTAGCTTTTTATTGAGTATTACAGCTCGATATTTCCTTTGCAATGTTAATTTGTGATTTTTACGAAGTTGTTGTACTTTGGAACTAGATAAAATATGAATTCTCTTTGGAGTAGTATTATTTTTTTGTAAACGGAGCCTTTTGCGCATAATAGTCCTTATAGCTTTGTTACAATATGTACAGTCATTATTTTGGTTCAAGATGAGTGGACACATGATATGTCTAAGATTACCAGCCGGATCTGTAAATGTTGTTTTAGAATGTAGAAGTTGTTCTTTTAATTTATATCCTTTGCAAATGACACTAGTATCAAATTTTTTTAAAATATCTTCTAAGTCTTTAGTACAATTTAATCTATTTAATCCAAAAAGGTCATTATTAACTGATATATTCATAACAAAACATTGAACATTTAAATTTACTCCTAAGCATACTCTTTTATATAAAATAGGAGTGGGAATATAATTTTCTGTATTTGCTGTTTCTTCTGTTTTAACAATAAAAAAAGAAAACATTATCAACTTTCCAGGAATGTCATGCCTGCTCCATCCACTTGGAAAAACAATGCTATTAACATTTTCTTGAAGTTTAGAGAATGAGAAAATCCCTACTGAATCATTAATAGAATCAGTAATAGCAATTTCTATACATGGTTTAGAATTGAATGCACAATCCATTTGTGGGTCTTTTTTTTTGTCGGTTTTCTTTTTTTTAGGTGAGCTACTTCTAATTAATGGTAATTTCCTTCGTTTTAAAGAGTAGGATAGGTATTTTGGACAGTTTGGAAATATTGACGGTATAGCTCCTTCTTTTAATTTCGGAATTTTATATACAGCCTGTTGAAAAATGATAATTATTAATTTCTAAAATAATATGTTTATTTATTAATTAGGTACTAAAAGTACTGGCTGGTGCCTAATGGTAACAATTACAATGATGAAAATATGTTTGGTGTTTTAGAATAACAAGGAAATAAAATTGCTATACATTTCATATTTTTACTTAATGCAATTGAATTTGTATTTGTTTTAATTAGGTTGAGCTTATAAGTAAATATTAAATTAGCCAATAGGTAGGATACCTATTTATACCTAATAGATATAGAAAACATACCTCAGCTAAAATTGCCCCATCTTTGTCAGTCATTATTCGTTTCCTTAAAATTTCTTCTTCGTGGAAATGCCGTTCACAAACCACCTGACGAGGTTTTATTAAAAAGTCTTTCCTCGGAATTGCTTTGGTCCATTCTCGTAATTGAATATCATCCTTGGGAACTGTGAAAAAATGATATTTTTCTTTACAAGAATCGTAACCGGAATTACAACCGGGGGCAATACAGCGATGTCCTGGCATTTTTCACGCGGAACAAATTAACTTCTTAATTAACAAATCAACAACTTAATTCACTTAATCAACACTATAAAACAATAACTATAACAATAAGAATAACACTATAACTATTTTAATGGTCAATCCGTATTCCGTAACGGGTGGTGAACTTGAAAATTAAGGCGAACAGAGCGTCGCGCTCCTAGCGGATTATATCAACAACGGCGACAATAACATCATCATAATTTTATACGGTCGGTATAGACAAGTGCATAGGCGTGAGCAAGATCTATGCAGGCCCAGTAATCATATTTATGAATTATGGAGATTGAAAAATATTTAATACCTATCATACTAATAATAATTCCCAATTAATAATTATATTACACGAAATAATATAAACGACCGAATACGTGGAATACTTACGAAAAAAAGGGAGACAACAATTTGATATTTAATGCCTGGCTGGTGTTTGTATTGTTCACGGTACAGCAGCTGGTGGGCGCAACAGGTAGTTACAGTAAAATGACAACCACTGACTACTAACTGGGTGACTGGGTGAGGTCCGGGGTAAAACAGTGAACAAAAAAAGGTTGAACTGTTTTAAGTTGCATGGTTATTCTAGGGTGTAGTGCAGGGGGGCACCCGGGATTTTGGGCCACAATTAATCTTTTTAAAAAAAGGAGGTATACGGCAATTGGGCCACTACAGTTTTCCATTTATAACACGTAGATCTGGTGATTGGGCCACTATTTTCAACGATTTTTTTATTGTTGAATCCGATAATTAGGCTATTAGATTAATATGTCATATATAAATTGCTTATTACAAATTTGAATTTAAATTATATATTCGTCGTTATAAAGATAATTCATAAAATGTTCGTTTAGTATTTTGTCTACTTCAAGACAAGAAAAAAGATACACATATAAAAAAGTGGGTAAGTGGATGTCGCTCTGCTGTACAGTAGGTTAGAATTGGGTCACTGTATGGATAGTGTTAAATTTAAATTCAATGATATGATATCACTGTATAAGAAAAACGATTCTAAGCGGAGACGGTATGTCAGTCTAGGTATAAGACATATTATATACTTATCTATGGTATTAAAAAAAATTGACCAATAATAGGTATATATAATAAATTCCAAATTGATCATATCACAATATCCATTAGGTACTTATAAGGCATTATACATTAACTACAAATCATAGTACTATCATGGATATATAATACTATACATTAGAAATTTCAAGTACCCACGAATAATATTATACAATCACAACAAAATAACTAAAATAGTTATTCTAGGTTTTTTAAGATGTAATCTCATCCAAATTTAAACTTGAAATGAATATAAAAATAAACTGTGCTTATGTATTTTTTAGATTTTTTGGAAACAGAATTAACTATTTGCGTGGAATCTTGTTTTAAATTTTCAATTCTTAGATATAAAAGTTGAACATTTTATAAATTTTTAACTACAAAATAATTATTCAAATTTAAATTTGATAAATTTTGTCAAAATTCGATCTTTAAATGCTTATAAAAAAAATGTATGCCTATATATTTTTAATATTTTTCAACTGCTATTGTAACAATATATCAGGATCGTTGTATTAAATTTTTACACTTTTTGGCTGAACAGATAAAACTTAATTAATATTTATAGAAAAAAAAACTAAAAAACTTGAAAACTGACTGACAATATCCGTAAACAGCTTAAAAAGAGTCAAATTATTTTCAAAATGTTATCGTGTATAGAAAATTCTAATATAAATATTCAGTGAAATTTTCAAGTATCTAGTCATTCGTTTTTTAATTACAACAAAATAAGCAAATCATTATATGAGAAATCGAGTGAATATCAAATGTTGTAAAAATATGAATTTCAAACGCTCATAAAATTTTAATTTTACCTTCTTGTAAACATTTTTTTTTTTTTGATAAGGTAGACAAACATATGAGGAATCTTGTATTACATTTTCAAGCTTTTTTAACCAATAAATAATATTTTATTAATATTAATAGAAAAAAAAATAGAAATTGAAAATGTCCGTAAACAGCTCAAAATAAATCAAAATATTTGGAAAATATTATGGTGTATAGAAAATGCTGATATAAATATTCAGTCAAAATGTCATGTACCTACGGTCATTTTCATAAGATTTGCACCAAAAACCAAAATCAATATTTCCGAAAACAGATTTTGTGTAAAAATTCCCGTTTTTCCTTAATTTTTCTTTTGTTTTTCACGGCGATTTTGAAAACTACTGGAAAATGTTCACTTTTGACCCCCCAAAGTACCAACTAGATTCCCTTTCTTATCAGAAAAGATACTTTTGAAGAATATCCAAGCACTTTTACTATCATAAAAGGTGATGACAGACACAAAAAAAAATAAAAAATAAAAAAAACACACATCATTGTAAAATCAATACATTCATCGTTCCACTCATAATAATATAAAATTAAGAATAATTAATTTATTAAAATAATGTAGTGCATAATAATAATTAAATAGGATACCTAATTATTTTAAATTTTTTTAATAGTTCTGTCACTTATGGTCATCTTACATTATATCTTTAAAGGTTTATATATTATGTACGTTTTGTTTATTGCTCTTTATTTCAATTAATGTTTCTAAGAAAATATTTAATTTTAATTTTTATAATATAACAATTTTGTAAAGTTCTACTCAATATATACTGTGTGTTTTATCCTTATAATTAAATTGAATTCACTAAACACTTTTTAACGTCTAGTAATAAATTGTCATGTAAAATTTCATTGCCTTCATGTAATTTATAATTTAGATAGGTACTAATAAATTATCTATTATTTCAAATCAATACGTTTTTATTTGTTAAAAGTTAAAAACAATACTAAATAAAAAGAATTTTCATAATATTGTTTCTTTTCACTCTTATTATTGTGATGATTCTAATGATTTAAAATTATATTATTATTCCAGAACCCAAGATGATGGTGCCCCTGAGAATGTGTAAAACTAATGATCTTTATTTTAAGAAGGCTACAAGAGCTGATTTCATGCTTGTTTTCATTGTATCACTTAACAAGCAACTCAAAATTATTTGTAAATCACATTATCTAAAGCTTCTCTAAAACATTAGGTTTTTTCATATTGTATGATATAACATTTGAATTAGGGACTGGAACCTTGATGATTTTTACGGTGCCGGTTCCGGTTCAGTTACCAGAAAAACTAAAATTTTGGTTCCTGGTTGGTTCCCATAAACGGTGTTTCTGAATTGCGGAAAAAGTGACAAAAACCATATGAGTTGCGGACGAAATCTAAAAACGTAACATACGAATTGCGGACAAAATAAATGTCCTATTATTATTTTTGATATGGCGATTATGGACGTTGGGAAATTACTGTTTCATATAACAATTAAGATTGTGCCATTGCTTTTGAAATTGCTGTCTATGTATTTATTCAGTTTATTGAAAATCATACTCGCGTCACATACTGTCGTCTTTCTGTTCCTTTATTTTCTGTATAAAAATGTATACTGAAAAACTCAAAGAGTTACATGTGATTGACGGTTTTAAGATCAATTTTCATCGCATAATGAAAAATGCAACAAAATTAAAACTTTAAATAATTTAACAACATTTTAAAAATAACGATTACTCTTTTGCAAGACACAAATATTTTTAACCCCACCTGCCAAATTTTTGGTAGCTTGTCCTAAGTCCTGAAAAAGTGATGAAGGGAAATATTTGTGTCCACAACTCACGTAGTTTTTATTTATAAAAAGCTCTGTACGCAATTAGTATTGTGACAACGAAACTCGTGTCCGCAATTGTTATGTTATAATACTGACCTGAATAATTCGTCCGCAACTAGTATGTGTCCCCCAAAAAAACTAAAATTTAGGTCTCGGTTTCAGTGTCTTTACTCTTCGGTTTCTTTACAATTTCATAAAAAATTGAAATTTAGTTACCTGTTTTGGTTTTATACATATGTAAAAAAATTTATAAAATAAAAGTATTGGTTCCGGTAATATTCTGGTTTTTAAATTAATTTAATTGAGGGTTCCGGCGAAGTTCTGGTATTAAAATTAATTTAAATAATGGTTTCGGCGAGGTTTGGGTTCCCAATATTCAAAGTGTTCTTGTTCTTTTCGGTAAGGTTCCAGTCCCTGATAAAATCAATTATTCTATATTACCTACTCTGATTATCGTTTACAATTTAAGCGAACACAATTTACTGTCGATTTAATGACTTCGCAAGACGGAATTAAGTATAGGTAGATGTGCTGGAATGGACATTTTAGCATGTCGATTTTACGTTGCACAATCAGGTGGTGTAAAATTCAGGCTATAGGCTTGAGCACCTAAATAATATAGAGATAAGACTTCTGAAATAGATAAATGGCTAGGAAATATATTTGTAATTCCATTTTGAAATCAAGAAGAAGTAGGTAACTGCGCTGTAATGGATTTTATAAGTGAAAGATGTTAAAGAACAATAAATTAACAACGGTTTTATTTAGACACTTTATATTTATGACGATGCTCCTTCCCCCACGTATTTTTATGTATTAAAAAAAAAAATAATAATTAGTTAATGAACGTTATACATTCGTATATTTTTATGCTACACATCTATGGCCCAATCTCCGGGTACATTTTAAAAATCTAGATTTAAATTGTGTCCCAATCATCGGGTGGTAAAATGTAAATAAATATTTTATACGAAGCAGGTAGATAATATGTGGCTCATTTACCGACCGCCCGGGCAGGGATGGCAAATCCGTACCATGCGTACCCAAAGTTGCACCCAAAACAATTTTGACGGCACGTGAAAAATTAAATATTTATACTACGTCATAATATATATATTATTTTTATTTTTAATACATTAAATTGAATAACGGTTATTGGCCGATAAATAGCTAAATATGCTCATAACATTTAGGTACCTCGATTTGTATGTACCCACCTCTTTTCATATTTTAATGGTATGTTCAAAAAAAGGGATTTTTTTGAACGTGGCGTCAAAATAATTTGCCATCCCTGGTGTAGAGTTTCGAATCATTGACTTTTCAAGAAAATGTTTGGCATAATGCATTTTTTTGTTACGTAATACGTTAATACTAGCATCTTGGCTTTAGTTATTCTTTAATCTTTAGGTATTATTATATTATTCAAAAAACAAATATACTGGAACATAAATCAATAAGTCATATATTCAAATACATGTATAGAGCATATATACGATGTACATATTATACAAATTGCAACTATAATGATCAGCGTCAAATTTCGTTTGTCCCATCGGTCTCAGTGTTGAAAAGTAAACGAAACTAATACTAAAAAATTCCATAATTGAATGTGTCCACTGCCCAGTAAACTAGAAAAGTTCCATCTAGCTATACATAGACATTTTAAATATTAGACTAGGTAGGAATTTAGTTTTTTTTAGATTCTTAGCGGAGCGATGAATGTATTAATTTCACAATAAAACAAATATTTGTTTTGATGAAAGACGATTAGTTATATTTTATTTATATTATTTACCTACATTTTATTTTTATTATATTATATTATTTATATGACTCATACAACATTTAACACAAATATCTAGATTCTAGATAGTTATAAGAAGTTTATAGGTTGTTAATTAAATAAACCATAAATATAATATATACATAGGCGAAACTACGGGTCAGCCAGTCAGCCATGGACCTGACCTAATACTGATTACTGAGTACTGACTAAAAATGTGTATACATTATAT
>NC_042493.1:84415049-84435217 GCF_005508785.2 Acyrthosiphon pisum
ATACATTAAACACAATTACTACCTATATAAAGTTGTTAATAGAAGTTTTTTTTTTATCATTTGGCCTGCCATAATAAAAGTGTCTAGTTTCGCCTATGAATATATATACCTATATATAAATATATAATATAATTAATATAATACAATTATAATTACAATTACAATTAAAATATCATAATATTACAATATTACAACTATTGCAATATATTTATAGTATGTAATTGTATTATTAAACAAGTTTAATTATTAAACATAAACATCGTATAAATGTATAAAATTAATACGACCGCATCGGTATCTTACACGCTATGCCGCAGATAACCGATTCCCACGCACTTAAAAACACAACATATCCGAAATAATAATACACAAATAATTAGAAAAATAACGAACTATTAGAAATCAACTATCCAACATATTAAAAACAAAGTTTGAAATAATATCTAAGAAATATAGTTTCTAGGTATTGGACTCCCCATAAAAATATTAAATTTCAATAAAAATTTGATAAACTTTATACAATAATAAATTACAGAAAAAACTTAGATACCAATAGTAGAAGTTACAAAAATTAAAAATTAGCATTTAATTACAATTTACAAACAGGTAAACCAAATAAAAATGATGTTGGTTTATTAATTGCACTGATTGAAACGTTGGTTTATTTCATAATTTTTATAGGCAGGTTCATATTAATTTGTTTATTTGGTCACCATAACTATAAATTATAATTGTATAATGCAAATAATATGTAGTAGGGCACCAAGTAATTTTAGTAACTAGGGCACCATTAGGTGTAGTTGCGCCACTGAATACAAATATGAAATAAGGAACAGGAAATTTCATTTTTTATTAGAAAATATTAAAAAGGCTTTAGAGCAGTGGTTCTCAACCTTTTTTGGCTCACGGCACACTTTTATACATCACAAGTTTTCACGGCTCACTCACGCACTTGATAACCATAACAACTTTGAAAACACGCGTTCTCACCACGCGCCTATAATACATGAATCCGGTATCGTCTTATCTGCACAATTAGTAACAGATTAGATACAATTAGTACAAAACTGTGCTACAGTTCTAAAAACTACGTCGTATTAATCTACACACTTATGATTTTATCTGTATAGATAAAACTGTTCAGTCGAATAGTACAGTTTTAACTGCACGTGTGAATTTTCTCACTAGTTATTTAAAATGTATTCACTTTATGATATAAATATTCCTTTGTTTACTTTAAATAATTTAATTCTTTAAATATTATTATGTTGCTGTATTTTTAAAAAATAAATGTCACGAAATAACACACTGTTTTCAATAGTTAATAACGCATTTCTCGCGGCACACCGGTTGAGAACCACTGCTTTATAGTAATATGTGGCGGAAATTAATGTATAGATGGGGTTGGATCCAGGGAGCCTAGGGGCTCAGGCCCCACAGACATTGTTTCTCCAATTTTCATAGGGAAATTTCCATAAACATTAATCTAATTATTGACCGTTTTGGAAAAAAAGCAAGTAAGGAACAATATGAATAAACGTTTGAATTTTGTTATTTAATATATTATAACCATTCATAGATTTATTACATTAAGATTGTACTAATATTGGGAAAACATTTTAAATTAAGGATAAAGTGTATAAGTATTCTAATTGTATTTGTATTATAAAAAAATTGTTGCCCCCTCCCCCCCCCCACAATCAGATCTTTGCTCTGGATCTATGCCTGTGTGTAGGTATACGTATTAGACACAGTATTAAAAAATGTTGGCATAAAAACTACGATTAACGAATTACTTAAACTTTCAAATAGGTATATCTTATGTACATAAATTAAATAGTTAGGTTATCGTAGATTAAGATATTTTATAAACGGCTTGTGACCAATATAATATATGACTTAAACCTGCAAACTTTTATGGAATCAATAAATTAATGAAATCAAAAACCTAATAATTTATATTATAAAAAAACCATAAATTATCAACTACTGTCTCAATTTTTCATGAGAAAAATAATCAATTGAGACCTGGAAATGTTAATAAAAAAAACATACAAATAAGCCAAAGCAACATAATAGGTAGTTATAACAGATATTATAATGTCTAAACACTTATAGCTGAATAATGAACATTTTAAAATGTACGTTACGTCCACCAACGCCTGGCTACACAAAATAAAAAAAACCAACACAATAATCATACCGCAAAAAAATCACACACGATTACACGAACTGCAAATCAACATACGCCACTATGACATAGCATATAATGTATAAATGCTGTAGGTATTAGGTCACCTAATACGGGCAAATATAATCCTAGTCATAATAGCTACATTTCATACATTTAATTTTCTTAAATTTTATAATTTAACAATTGTTAAAAAAATATATAGTATATTTTATATAATATTATAATATTATGTTATTATTCTGATTATACCTACTATGATAGTTTGTTAACTTATATTATTTTAATATGTAATGTACGAAAATTAAATGTAGGTAGGTACCTACCTATTATGATATTTTTATGTACCTAATAATATTTTTTTTCTGCCGTGTAGGAACTAGCATACGTACCTTCTTACCTATCTTCTTTATTAACGTGTAGAAATTCACATATTATATCTATCTCAATTTTAAATTTGTTTAAGAATTTACACATCTCGTATGTAGGAATTAAGGTATGTAATTACTATTCCGCCCCTAATACGTACCGGTACCACGTACGAGTGTGTTGGATCACATCGGTATTCACTGTAAACCTACATCAGATATCACAAACGAGCTAGAAAAATAACAAAATATTATTATTCAACTATCCAACATTTTAATGTTGTCCAAAATATCAAAATATAATATGACACTTCGAATATAAATCTAAACCAATTTTATGGTAAGTAATGGTAAGTAATTTCACAAACATAAAATGAAATACCTAACTCAGTTTTTATTAATAAATTAGAATATAATATTACATAATATTAAAATGTTACAGCATAGACGGTAAATTATATAAAGCACATAAACATTAAGTTTATAAAAAATACAATAAAAATAAATAATTGCATTTAATCTGAATTCAATGATATAATATAATATTGCATAGGTACGAAAAACTGAAAAACGATTCTGAGCACAGATGGTTGTGTCAGCCTAAGATATTTTATAATATAATATTATTACCTATATTAATATTGCAATTAGCGTAAGTAAGAGTATTGCATATTCATCAGTATTTTTATGGTTATGAAAAACTACTTATGAGAAGTATTTTATTACATTTCCAAGCCTTAGCTAGTTACCTAGTTATAAAAATCGAAAATGTTATATACATTTTAACTACGAAATAATTTGTAGATTTTCGTGATTTTGTCACTAGGCTGAGTAAGTTAACAAATTTTTTTGACTCGTTAAGTTAAGTTGATATAAAAAAAATTAAGTTAAATTAAGTTAAAAGTAATATAAATTAGTTTTAAAAAAAATATTTTTTTTTTCATTTAAAGTGAATAATTATTAATAAATTATATCTTTTTTGAAAGCTAACAAATAACTGACTGGGTATCTAATTTAATAAATATATGTATTAAAAAAAATTGCTGTAAGTACTTATATAGGTACTTTAATATTTCAATCAATGATGAAATCCAACAAAATAATTTATTTATTTTTATGTATTTATTTACTTAATGGTCCACAACTATACTAAATTATATAAACTATAAATTAATTATTATAATAGACACAACTAATAACCGACAAATATAATATTAATTATTATTCAATTTAACTGTTATTATATGAATAAATAGAAATATAATAATGGTAAGTAATACTCATTAATGAGTAATGACTGATGAGTAAACAATGTTATAGGATACTTAGTAAACTCCTGGGTAGTTATATATTTTTCTATTCTCAATGATGTGGTTACCTCTATACCTAACTTTTCTGTTAATAGTTAATACGTATTATATTATATAATATATTCAGTGAATATGCAATATTATTATAACTATTATTATACATTTTCATTTATTACATTATATTTTATATTTCCAATTATTTTATTTGTTATAAAATTAATTTTTACACAATGGAATATATTTTGAATGTATGGTTTGAGGAAAAAAGTTAACTTAACGTGACAATAAAATTAATTAACACATAAGGTACCGCATAACATGGAAAACAATTTAACAATTAGTTAGGTAGGTACTTGAAAAAGTAGCTTGTTATGTAACTTAGTTAAAAGCAACTTAACTTTAACATTTAAACTCGTTGATGCTCAGCCTTGTATTTTACGAATTTAGTTAAAATTTGAACTCTAAATGCTTATAACAAAATTAAGCTCATGTATTTAAGTATTTTTAAATTTAAAATTTCGTTGATAATGCCTTGAAACAATTTTTAATATTTTTAAATTTATATTATCAACCTAGATATGAAATAACATTATTATATAATATTAATATATTTAAATAATGTTTCTAATTTTAAAATTTTACTACACAATATAAAATATAACTCGTCGTTACTCATAAATTAATATAACCGTTTAATTTAGAGCAAATGATATTTAGGTTTAGGCATTATACTATAATATAGTATACGCTATAGGTACTTAGCAATTCGGACGGCAACAATGGTTGATCGGAAATTCGGAAATCGTCTTTTTACGCTCAGTATGCTAATTGTGTGAGAACAGTATTGTAAATTATAATATTAGACGATAGTGCTAGTCAGCAGTTTAATGATGGTTTAGCTGCGATTATCGATCGAATAACCGCCACAACTTCCTGCTTTGGTTTTGAATAACTCCCAGGGATTTAATATGCAAATATTGCAAATATATCATATATATACTTAATAATCTAATATAATACACTTTATTGTGCTATTTAAACGCCTACCGCAAAAATTGTCCATATATTTATATCTAATATTCTAATCAACGCGGAAACGGCGTTATATCGTGTGGTCCAGGTCTTTTCCAACTGGGAAGTATGATTATAATATGTCCACCACAATAACTTTATAGTCGTCATTATGATACTTGGTTTCTTGTGTTCAATATAAAAGCGCTGCGAGTTCATAGAATAGCATCAGTCGAGTAAATTTTTCTCTCCGCTCAACATTATACATAGGTACCTGTATAATACCTATATTATATTCTAAAGTCAACACTGAAATTGTAGCAGCATATAAAAATTATATACACTAGATATACAGACACTGGTAATTATACATCATTATACATTATAATTAAATTTATACATAATTATTATACAGGCATTGTAAAACGTTTTAATAATAAAATATGTAGGTATACCTACAGTAATAATATAATATATATATATAATATATATTATAATTAAACATTTTAAAATTTTTTTTATATTTTGACAAATTATTTGACCAACTGTTTCCATTAAAATATGTTATAATAATATATACCTAATATACAATACTGAATATAATATTATAATATATATTATGTTATTATCCAAAGTTCAAACGATTTTGAGCGAAAACGTTTTGTCAGCTCATATATTTTCTTGTAGTAGGTTTAATATACTTATCAATTACCTATATACCTATTTATACTGTTGTTAGTAGTTTATTTTCGTATTAGTAATATCATACTATTACACTTGAACTATTATTTTCCAAAAACAAATCGCATATATTTTATAGTTATTATTTTAATATTATTTCATTCAATATAACTAGCTAGTTGTAAGTTGATACTTGTTAGTTGTTATTAACTTATAATTTAATATTCAATACCGTAGGACGCTGTGCAATAGTTGCATGGTATGAATAGCATAAAATTACCTATGCTAAACATTTTGAAACTTTCATTGTTCACCTAATACCTATAGTAAGTACATAATAATATACGTAATGACAAAAAGTTTTAAGTTTTTTTTTATTGAATAATAACAAAATAATTAAAATTGTTGTTTTTTGTTTAAATATAAATAAAATAACTTGAAATTTTTATGAAAAAAATTACGTCAGTAAATGTTAGAAATATTTAAAATTCTACAAGTAAAACTTATGAGGAATATTGCTTTAAATTTTCAAGCCGAGCATTTTTGCACCGAGTATAAACATTTTTAACATAACAGCAACTAAAACTTTAATGTTTTCATAAATACTAAAATAGGTACTGTATATAATATGTAACGTACCTACCTATATACCTATTATAAATATTAAATTACCAAGAATGATCATTAAACATCGTATAAACTTGCTTTTATGTTATATGTACATACAAAAGAAAGTATATAAAAAGAAATATTATGGCGGACAAAAATAATATTTTGTACTTGTTCGATCGTCCTACCGAACCTATATTCATTGGAAAAGGCGAAGAAAATGTGTCTTTCGATGTACCCACTGACTACTTGGTGAGTAAAACACGTACCTATTATTTGTATAGCTTATTATTATTATTTATCACAAATGCGTAAGTCATCGATTCGAATTGAAATAAAAACAAATACTCCAGCTAATGTTTTCATCTATTATTATGATGGTTTTCGACCTTTCAATAGTATATTATATTCGATACCATATTAATATCGTAAATTATCGAGTACCTATATATCCTATAGTCAGTCCTGTAAAGTATTTAAGTAAAAGTATTCAAATACTTTTTGGTATTGAATACTTTGGTTTTTTATTTCGAACATTTTATTTTTATTCGAAATAATTGGTTGGAAAAATATTATTGTCAACTACAATAATAGAATAATAGTTTTATTTAATATTCTGTATTTCTGTGTTAGCCGAATCCCAAAGGTTTGTGAAAACCAGATTTCTAAAAAAAGTTATTGAATTTTGATTAACAATATTCCCTTTAAAACTATTAGATAACTATTAGATTACCTACTACCTATGTGTTTATATTACGATGATTAGAAACCCACTTTAAAAACCAAAAGTATTTGAAAAGTATTCCAAATACTTTTTCAAAGTATTTGAGTAGTATCTTAAATACTTAAAAAAAATGTATTTGAGTATTTACTCAAGTACTTTTTAAAAGTATTCTTTACAGGACTGCCTATAGTTGCGTTTTTATTTTCATTTTATTCAGATCGACCGGTACAAGCCATTGGCGTCAGACATCCAAACTCGTTTTCCCGGTGGTAAAACCGTTCCAGTCACTAGATTGAGCAGTATTCCCGACTTGTCGATTCCACTGGGACTTAAGAGAGATATGCCGTTTTCGCTTTTCAACCAATCCCACGGTAAAATGGCCGCAAAGCTCATCGAGATTCTAATGAGTTAGTATAATTGTATTAATATATATTATGCAGCGAAACTTCCATATTACGATTTCTCATGCAGGGACATTAAAAAAAAACCGTACTATAGAAAATTTCGTTGAATGGAATTGAATAAATTTGGTTCTTATTTGGTTTGATTCTCAAAAAATATTTCGTTAAACAGAAAATTTTGTTAAATGGAAGTTCGTTATACGGAAGTTTCGATGTATTATATTATGCACCCCATGCACGTGCAATTATATAATATATTTAAAAAAAAGCATTTATGTCCAGTTGAACATGATATTATAATATGATGGTACATATTTAATACCTAATACCTATTATAGGTACTATCTACTTTAAATGGTTACGAAATAATAACATAATATTATTAATGATATAATTTATATTTTCTACGTTATTTTCAGACGCGAAATCGTACGACGAACTCTTGTCGCTTTCCGTGTACTGTCGTGACCGGATCAACCCGTACATGTTTACTTACGCACTGTCCGTAGCATTGATACACAGACCTGATACTCGCAATTTGAGACTACCGTCGCACTCCGAAATGTTCCCAAGTCTGTATATGGACTCTTCAGTGTTCGCCCGCGCCAGAGAAGAATCGGCTGTGGTCCAAACCGGCTCTAGGGTAAGCGTTACGGTTACCCCGTGGTAGTTAAATCCATGTATTTATATTTTCTATAATAGCATTAGGACGTTATATGAACGTATGAACGTCATATGAACGTATGAACGTCATATGAACGTCACGTGGATAATAGGGTAATAAGCAAAGGTGGGCATTAACTAGCTAAAAAGTGAAAAAGTTATTTTTTTTTAACTTTTTACCTTAACTAGTTTAATTTATAGTTAAAATAACTTAGCTTTCCTCAGTTGATTTTAAAAAAATCCACCAAGTTAAAAACATTTTGAAATTTTTCGTTTATTCGTAAATATTACTATATCAGTATAAAATAAAAATAATTCAATACTATAATAACACAAACATTTATGTTCTTTTTCTTGATAACATATAATTGTCATTGTGTATATTAATATATTTTATTAAGTTCTAAATTATATATTATGCGAGTTGCAATCATAAATGTTTTTAATAAAATTAATAATTTTAAATTACAAATTGACAATTGTTACGTTTTAATGTTGTTAAACATAATATAATATATATGAAGGTCATGTACTCATCTTCACGTATTATGACTTTCAATATTGCTATACGATGTAAAAAAATATATTTGTTATATTATTAATTTGAGATGAGTATAGTTTAAATTAGTAAATAATAGTAAAGTAAAAGTAAAAGGGTATACAGTATACATTATGATAAAAGTTAAATAAAATTGGTTTTTATAATTTATAAATTTGAAACTAGAAACACACATTCACTCTTTATGTAATTAACATAGATACTAATTTTAAAAAAATAAATTAACTTTTTTTAAACTGAGTTAAGTTAATATTTTTTTCTATATTAACTTTTAACTTATCGAGTTAAATTTATAATTTGTTAACTGTTAACTTTTAACTTATCGACATTGTGTCCTCTTAACTTAACTTAACTTAATTATTTTCATAAACTTGCCCACCTTTCGTAATAAGTAAAAAAATCACTAATTTCAACGAAGCAAATAGTCTAAAAAGCGTTTAATTTTTATATTTACTGCAATAGATTTTTATTCTTTCACAAATGATTTAAGAAGCTTAAAAGTATAAAATTCAAATATTTTGATAACGAAAACTAGTACCTAGTCTATATGTAGAGCATTATTAGTTTCTACAACAGCGAAATAATCAAAAATTGGCCAAATTTACAGTTAAATTATAATAATATGTAGGTATAGAGCTATATTATAGTTTGTACATGATTTCAAATGCTACACCTTAATTACCATTTACCATTGGTACATACGTTTTATAATACGACGTTTTATGAGTTATGAAAATACATTAAAATACTATATGAGCATACCTACGTTTTTAGTACTAATGAGCTTACAATAAGTTCTAAAATACACCAAGTAAGATTGTATGTACAAAATCATAAGGTCTTGAAATACGAATTTTGGTACATAACACGTAGGTGCCTGTTTATATATAAATTATACATAAATATATAATATAAAGCTATTTTTTAACCGACCTTTAAAAATATACAAAACGACTAAACCATATAAATAGGTATAATATCTAATAATGTTTGCATCAATAATCTATGAAATTAATGTATCTATAATATATATTATATTAATTATACAATATGTCATTGCAACAGACTCCCATCGAAATACCTCACGATTATTCTGCCAACAACTTGGATGCTGAGCACAGGATTAGCTATTTCCGCGAAGACATCGGCATAAACCTTCATCATTGGCATTGGCATTTGGTCTACCCGTTCGACGGACCGCTCAACATTGTAAATAAGAACAGGCGTGGTGAATTATTTTTTTACATGCACCAACAGATTATAGCTAGGTGATTAATAATAATTAGATAAATAATAGTTATATAATATTGTATATTATATTGTATGCATTGATTTATATTATACGTACGACTGTATATAATATAATATTAATATATATATATATATATACATATACCTATTATATATACATAATATCAATATGCATATTAATATACGTTTCGATTTAGATACAACATGGAACGGTTAAGCAATAATATGAACAGAGTAGTTCGTTTAACCAACTGGGATCAACCGATTGCAGAGGGTTACTTCCCAAAATTGGATAATATTCTAGCCAATCGTGTATGGCCCCCTAGACCAGTCAATGCTGTACTTCAAGTAATATCTTAATTTTATGTACTTTTAAACATACATACTGTATTATATTGTGTATTTTTTTTTGTGAACAACAGAATATTAGCAGAGAAGTAGAACAAATCACGTTTGACATCGAAGATCTTGTGCGTTGGAGAGACCGCATATTCAATGCTATTCATTCTGGATTTATTATCAACGTAATTGCAATACTTAAATTTAAAATAAAACAATGATATGCTTGAGTTCAACAATAGTTTTATGTAAATTTTGTATCATGGACCATGGTAAAGCTTTAGTGGTTGAATATTTTATTGGAAATATTTAGCCGCCCAATAAAATATTTAAAAAATCGGAACTGTGAATCTACTCTTCCTTTTATATAAAATAACCTGCATAATATTATAATAGAATTTTGAAGACCTGACGGTGTAAAGTATAAAATGTTTTATTTTATTACAGACTGCCGGTCAACAAGTTAGATTAACAGAAACTGATGGAATAGATATATTGGGAAATATTATAGAATCTAGTATATTAAGTCAAAATCCAAATTTGTACGGTTCTCTTCATAATAATGGTCACAACGCAATTGCTTATATTCACGATCCTGATAATAGATTTTTAGTAAGAAAACTATTTCATTGTTTTATTAATATAATTTCAATACAATACCTATTACACCCAAAACTTAAATTATTTTCAGGAAAACTATAGCGTTATGGGAGACTCAGCTACAGCTATGCGTGATCCAATATTTTACCGTTGGCACGCATATATTGATGATATATTCCAAGAATATAAAGCTACGATACCAAGTTATAATGTTCAAAATGTAAAAACCATATCATAATATAAAATAAAATAAATAATTACATTTTTTAAATTGTTCATTAACATTTTGTATTTTTAGTTGGGCTTTGACAACGTAAGTGTACAAAGCGTTGAAGTAACAGCCACCGGGTTACCACGTAATGAATTTGCGACGTTTTGGCAACAAAGTGACACCGACTTATCTAGAGGCTTGGACTTCTTACCACGTGGATCAGTATTTGCAAGATTTACTCACTTACAACACGCCCCATTCAATTATAAAATTATTGTAAGTATAAATTATTATATTTTGTCATAATATTGTATTTGCTAATAAGTTTAAATTTAATGATGCTTTTAAATTTTAAATATCTCTATAGTAGTTTACAAAATATACAGTAGTAGGTATATATATCTATAGTATATATACCAACCGGCAACCGGAAACCACGAGTAATACAACTCCTGCAATCGCCCTTCGAGTTGCATAAAATAATAAATTGTGAATTTAATAATTTTTATGATGTGGCTTAGCTAAAATAATTTAGTGATTATTTTATTTGTATTAATAGGTTGAGAATAATGGAAATCAACGAATTGGAACAGTTCGTATCTTCTTGGCACCTAAATTTGATGAACGTGGTTTACCATTCTTATTTAGAGAGCAAAGAAAACTTTTTGTTGAACTTGACAAATTTAGTACATCACGTAAGTGTTTTGATGATCAAAAAATATTATTTATTTTCTTAGATATTGCTGAATACTGATAATTTATATTGTTTTTTTTTTTTGAGAAACTAATAAATTAAAAATAATTAATTGTATATTAATAAGATATAGGTAGCGGTCATATTATAGAAATCGATTATCGCGTTATTAAATTAAAGAATTGCTAAACTACCATTGAATTACTGTTTGACCTCGTGTTTGACATTCAATCTCCTAAAAGCTAATTTTCACGTATTTATATAATATATACACATATATTTTATTCAAACTAATTTTTATTACCTACGTGAATGTACCTAAATTTATTAACACTAAGAGAATATAAAATTACATAATAATATTATTAAACAAATAAAATAATCGAAAATTATCCTTGAATATGTTATTTATTATACAATATATATACATAATAATAATAAAAAGGGTTATAACTTATATTTATTATTTTTTGATTCAAACAAAAATTGTATTATTTTATTAGTCTTAAATGGTATTAACGCATACCTATGACATGTATTATAATTGTATGCTTTCAATCACACGATGTAAAAATATTGTACCTATCAATTATTAATAACTCAATTACTTTATGAATATGTGCATCAGTAAAAAGGGGAAGAAACGAAATCGTCCGTCGATCGATTGAATCATCAGTAACTATACCACATGAAATAACGTATAGAAACCAAGGAAGTAACAGACCGGCTGCCAACTCAGATGCAGCGCCAATGTTCAACTTTTGTGGTTGTGGGTGGCCACAAAACATGTTGATAGCCAAAGGGTCGCCCGAAGGGTTCCAGTGTCAATTGTTTGTTATGGTATCTAATGGCGAAATTGATCAGGTATATATTAATTCGATTATTATACGAATACAATTATTTAGTATTAAAGATTAAAGGATTGAAACAATCGATTGTAGGTATAATCTTACTTCATAAATAGGTATCAGCTATATTACAGATCGGGTGGGCAACTAATTTTCCCCTATTTTTCCATAAACCGAACATACATAGCAAAACAGATAAACACTCAGTGTATATTATACATTTGTATACTGATAATAAAATATTTTGACATTACAATACCACGATAAAGTAACATCGTATGATGTAATTTATGTATAATGATCAGATATCATGCTGTTCTATGGAATTATCATATAGTTTTACATTTATGTATACATATAAATAATATAGATACCTACGTTTTACCCACTTTAATAATGACAGATGATCAGAAAAAATTTAGTCCCAGAGATTTTTTTGATTTTTATGAAATTTGTATCACTATTCACGTTTAGTAACAATTTATAATAAAATACCATTCAAATAACTTTCTTGACAATTGAATAGTTATGCTACCCATTGGTAGGTACTCAAATAATAAGTACATAATAGGTACATTTTTAAAAGTATTTGAAACATTTAAAAGAAAAAAAAAGTGATCCATAATTAAATTCCAAGTAATTATTTTTGTTGATAGGTATAGTCTAAAAGCTATAACAAATTCAGTTGCATTTTAAAATTATGATTATTTTGAATTGCTCGCCGTTATTTACGTATCTTTGTCGTTCTTTGTGTTATGAATGTTAAGTATAGGTAGCGGTTTTTAAAATCAACAACAACAAATCATCATAATATAAAACATTATTGTGGTCTATATAAAAGTAGGCACCGTTAAAAATGTAATGTAGAAGTCCAACAATTTAATATGAATATGTACTTATAAATCGCCTGCACTTTATAAATGCCCGAGAATAATACTATTTAAGCGACGAATTTCGGAATTTCGTAGGTACTAACAATAAGAGTATAAAAGTGCTTGAATTTTTTTACTTTTACTGCTACTGTTGTTATATTATGATTTACTATAAAAATACCACTCGATATTGTCCTCAACAGGTGGCGAACGCTCAAGGGGACGGGCAAACTTGCGACGACGCATCGAGCTACTGCGGTATCCTTAACTCCCGTTATCCGGACTCCAGGTCCATGGGTTATCCGTTCGACCGCACTCCTCGCGACGGCGTGGTCACTCTTCAACAGTTTTTGACGACCAACATGGTCGTACAAGACGTACGCATCCGTTTCTCCAACCGTACGGTAGCTCCGTTGCAAAACGCTACAGCGAACAGAAATGCGGGAACCAGTAATAACAACAAGAGGAACTGAGGACTTCGCGAATCGCAGTGGATACAACACGCACGGTTAAAACACCTAAACCTTTGTTTAATATAGATACCATATAATTTAGTCATTATAGTCGATGTATTGACATAGACACGAACAGTCGTTAGGGGTCTACCTGAAATTCGTAAGACGATTTTTTTGTTACACTTAAACACGTCTTGATGATTAACAATAATATATAGGTATAACACTGAAAACAAATTTTCAATTCAAAACTATATCAAAATACAATATTATGTTCATTGTTCAAATCATGACTCAATATCATTCGCAAACACCAATAATGTTATCTAGGCTGATTTCTCTCTTTTTTAAATTATTATATTATTTATTACCTACATTGACTATTCGACCATTTAATTACTACGCGTGCGTGTCTCTATTTTACTACACTACTACATAATAATATGTACCCATTCGATTTTGTACTAATATACATTTATTAATGTATTATACATACTAATAATAATATATTACCACATTTATATACCTACAATACACACATTATAATTATTATTGTAACATTTATTATACGTAATAAATCATATAACATATTTAAACCTATTTTTGGCTGTATTTTAATTATATATATATATTATATATTATGTTATGCATAATAATATATACCTATAACATAGTTTAATTGTACATTTAGTACATTTGTACATTATAGTTACATTTTTCCAAGAAACTACAAGAACTAAGACAGTGGGGAATTATGTAAGTATCTATTTGTTTAGCACTTGCCAAGTAGACGGACATAAGTTTATTAAGTTAACTAAAATATTTAAAATAGGGTGTTGAGTCGTAAAATAAAGAAATTAAATATTAATTAAAATTTTGCGATTTCCGGAAAACTGGTAAATATAGCCACGAATTACGATATTCGTTACTAAATTATAATGATACCGCTTAGGAAGTTCATAGGCAAATAATACTATATAGGTATTAATTACAGGTATTATTACTTATTAGTATTTGGTATTTTGGTCACGACTGTCAATATACGTTGTTCAGTTTTGTTGAAACCTTATTATCTATATTTTATATTGCTATTGGTTATATTTGGATTTATTTTATATACTAATAAAGTAATAAATTATATATATAGCCATATAGATTATAAATATTATAATATTATTAGGTATAACTCAGTACAATAAGTACCTACGTGACTACGTTTTACCTCGCCGACAATAATAATGTGACATTATTAATTTTATATTTTATACCTGCTAAAATGGTCAACACAAGAATCCAAAAATAACACCGAAAAGTAGATTTTAATATCCTATTAAATAATGTCATACAAAAATATAGAAAACAAAACGATTTTATTATAAAAAAAATCTCAAAAATTTAAATTAACAGTAGGTAAGGCCGGTAAGGGGAAATCGGGATTAATACCGGACTTGAAAAACTGGATAAAATGCGTCCCGCATAACTATTTTGTCGAGACAATGCAACGGGACATGAAAATTACGAAATATTTTTCTTTTTCACACTATTTGTACATATGTACTATCAATAATTATCATACATTTTGTTGTCATAGACCATAGTACGGAGCTATCACCAAATTATTATTTTTGTTGCTAATAACAGTTTTTGTAGAATTTTACTATTTTAAATTAAATAAATAAGACAATTATCTTATAATAAAGCCCATTATAGGTATGGCCCCTGGTTGATCCATTGGTGCTGTTATTATTTTTGTTATAAATTATTACTATCAAAATACCGTATTCAGCTAGTAGATGAACTATGGAGATACAGCATTTTTTAAAGTTAATTTTTCTTCTAATACATGATCGCAGTATCGCATTAGATAAAAATGGTGTTTAAAAATGAAAAAAAAATGAAAATAATTGACCAAGTATAAAAAAAAACTTTCAAAATAATTAAGAATGAATAACCTAAAATGCAAAAAAAAAAATGGAGTGAAAATAATAACATTTCAATGTTGAAAACAAAGAATTATAAAATTACATTTTCCCAACAATTGAGGGTACTGCTTGTTTAGGAAGTGTGTAAAGCGTGTGTCCGGGTATACGTTGCGGGCTCCACGTGTACCAGGGTATCACGCTCTACTCGCTACTTTTCTTCGATCTCAGTGCCTGCGACGGCGGCGGCGTAAGTAGTAAGTTGTAGCCACTCGTTCGGCGGCCGTCGCTATAACACCATACGCTCCTGTTAAATGTACAACTGATCGGCCTCCGACATGATTTCTATAACGTCCCAGAAACGTTCCTACAATGTCAAATGAAACAGCCGAATAAAAAACAAACCATCACGCGAGTGGCGTTGTTTGGGGGGGGGGGGGGAATTTGCACTGGTCTAGTATTTACGTCAACCTTAAGTCAGCACATTTACCTCCCCCCCCCTTAACCACTACGTTATGAGTGAAAAAAATGTTGAGTCGAAAAAGCAGTGAAAAGTTGCCTAATAAAAACTGAAATGATGCCACTGCACCACGCCGTGACTCATGCGTCGTTTTCAGCCAAAGTTTATAGATTATACTAGGCTTATAGATCATACTTGTATGATAATCTATAAACCAGAGGCGTACTCAAGGGGGGTGGGGTCGGGTCTGGGTTTCTACGTTTACACAATTGTTTAATAGTAAATAATATAATAATAGTAGGTTTACGGTATATTTTAATTTCCCATTATCTTCAATATACAAAGCTTATAGATTATATTATTATAATATAATATATAATGTGTTAATCGTTTATTACCAAATAAAAACCTATTGTAGTATACTTTCTGTATATGTGTGATTGTGTGTATAACTATTGTGGCTATTATTATAGTTATTAATAGTAATTTGTTGGTAATGAATTAAACTATAATTATAATTAGAGAACTGATAAAATAAAAATGTTGGACCCCCCCCCCATAAAAAAATCCTGGGTACGCCTTTGCTATAAACCATGGTTTTCACCAAACTTCTATCATCAAAATTACACTCATTGCGATAACTCAATTGTCAACAAAATATCTACAATTAAAACTGCGTACAGCTTTGCTGTGCTTTGTAGGAGTCAAAGGATCTAGGACGATTAGCTCCCGGACAATTGGTCCCCGCGGAAAAAAGTCACATGCGGACAATTGGCTCTCCGTCTCAAAAGTTAAGCACAAAATATTTTTTAAGCATAAAATGTTCTTATATAATATAATTCAAATAATAATAATAAATATTCAATGTTTAATCATATATTCTTAACTATTACCGTGATTAATACTAAACAAACTAAAAATGATTAAAAGTTAAATACTTAAATACAAAATAATTTTTTAACATAAGACGTTTTAAAAGTGTTCATTTTTCGCATACGGAATTTTTATGAGGAAACCAATTTTCCGTATACCGTAGCCAAAGGATGTGTTAAATTTGAGTTATGAATTTTGTCGAACTTTAAATATTTATCAAAAAAAAATCGCACCTATATATTTTTAATTTTTAATATTTTAAAATTACTACTGTAATAAACTTTGCATTACATTTTCAAACATTTTGAGTTTTCACCAAAAATAAAAAAATTAACAACATTTTAGAAAAAAAACCAATACAATTTTAAAATTGAAAATGTCTATAAATAGCACAAACAGAGTAAAAATATTTTGAAATTGTATCATGTATTTATGGGAAATGATAAAATGAAAATTTGGTGAAGAATTTCAAGCGTCTACAGTTCTTCATTTTTGAATAACAACAAAATAATAAAATCGTTTCATAAGAAATCATGTGAATATCCAATGTCAAAATATTTGAACTTCAAACAGTCATAACCAAGTTATTTGATTTTCAGGTAGACTTTTTTTTTGTTAAAGGTAGGAAAACGTAAGTTGAATCTTGTATTACAATTTCTAATCTTAAGTATAAATAGACAATTTATTATGAATTTTCAACTAAAAATAGTTTGCTATTAATTTGTGATTTTGACGAAAATTATCAAAATTCTAACTTCAAAGTTCAAACATTCATAGGTTGTGGATTTACGCTCAAATTTTTTTTTAATTTCCACTTATAATAACTAATGAGGATTGAGAAACCTTGAAGTTAATTTTCGACCGAACGAGAAATTTTTTACCGACAATAATTTTAAAAAATCTAATAAAATTTGAAAATACATACATAGGTAGGTACACATTTATACAATTTACGCTAAAAGCATAACTTAAATGTAAGTAATTTCGGTCATTCTAAATTGTATGAAAAATGTTTTGTACATTGTTGAGCTTATCGAATATTGTTAAACTATCATTTAGCATACAATTAGCTTTTTATTAATTTTTAGACAATACTTTAGTATCTATTTTTACTTAATTTCTTAGGTAGTCAAGATAACTAATTTAGTCTTTAGCCTATATTGTTTAAAATCTTTCTCCTCCAGCTCAGTCATTGCCTTTAGAGGTGGTCCATCTTATTATCATTCTATATTATGTAACTTATGTATACAATATATCTAAATTTTAATTGATGGAATAATAAATATATGTATAATATTATTGTTATTTAAATTGAAAATTTCTTGTCCCTATGATAATAGCTTATAAAAATATTTTTAAATGTTATAATATTATAATTTTATGGCTTACCTATAGACAATACTAATGTAATTATTATGTGAACTGCGAACATTTCATGTATCTTCGGTTATTTTTAGAGTTACACCAAAAAATAAAATCGATTTTGTCAAACTTTGAACTTGAAATGATTATAAAAAAAATGTGTGCCTGTATATTTTGAATATTTTTCAACTGTTATCGTAACAATATTTCAGAAGACTTGTTTTAAATGTTCACAATAAATATTTTATATCATATTTATATTGTTATTACTTATTATTAATACGGTAGCCAGTAAGTTGAATTAATATTATAAAACATCGTTATTCTTGGTTATTTAATAAAATGTTATTTCATCCAAATTTGTACATAAAATAACTATAAAAAAACTGTGTTTCTACAGTTTTGAGATTTTTTGGTTACAGAATAACATATACTTAAGTGGAACCTTGTTTTACATTTTCAATCCTTAGCTCTAAAAGTTGAACATTTTATACATTTTTAACTACCAAATCTTTTTTAATTTGATGAATGTTGTCAAAAATCGAATTTTAAATACTTATAAAAAAAATTGTGACTATGTATTTTTAATATTTTTCAACTGTCATTGTAACTATATGTCAGGAGCCCTTGTATTAATTTTTCACGATTTTTGACTCGACAAATAAAATTTTACTCATAATCATAGAAAAAAAACTAAAAAAATTTTAATTTATAATGTCCGTAAATACCTACCTCAAATACAGTCCAAATGTTATCAAGTATAAGCTATCAAGAATTGATGGTGTAAATTCAAGTATAAAAAAATTGCTATATTAAGAATCAGGTAAAAATGTAATATGTTGTAAACATTTGTAGTTCAAATGCACTTAAAAATTTAGTTTGATTTTCCGGTATACTTTATTTGTTAATAAATATAGACAAACTTATAAATTTTATCGTGTATAGAAAATGCTAATATAAACATTCAGTGAAAATTTCATGTATCTACGGTTATTTGTTTTAGAGTTACACACTTAGGTTCACCAAAAACCAAAGTCGATTTTGTCGAAAACCGATTTTGGGTAAAAATTAGTTTTTCCTCAATTTTTGTTTTCTTTTTCCATGCGCTTTTGAAAACTATTAAAAATTTCACTAACTAGATTTATTTTCCCATCAAACAAGACACGGTTGAAGAAAATCGAAGCGGTGTAAAGTGTTACTTCCCAAAACATTGATGATTTATATAAAAAAATCAAAATAAATTTAAAAAAAAAAAGGTGGGTAAGTGGATGTCGCTCTGCTGTACAGTAGGTTACAAGTGGGTCACTGTATAATGGATGGTATTAAATTTGAATTCAATGATATAATATCATTGTATAAGAAAAACGATTCTGAGCGGAGACGGTATGTCAGTCTAGGTATAAGACATAATATTATATTATAGTCTATAGTAATTAAAAAAAATTGACCTATAATAGGTACATATAATAAATTCCAAATTAATCATATCATAATATCTATTAGGTACTTATAACACGATATACATCAACAAAAAACCGTGGTACTATCATAAATATATAATAGTATACTTTAGAAGTTTCAAGTATACCCAAGAATAATATTATACAATCACTACAAAATAACTAACATAGTTATTTTAGGTTTTTAATATGTTATTTCGTCCAAATTTGTACTTAAAATGACTATAAAAATAAACTGTGTAAATGTATTTTTTAGATTTTTTGGTAACAGAATTAATTACTTACGTGGAATCTTGTTTAAATTTTC
>NC_042493.1:84437049-84481051 GCF_005508785.2 Acyrthosiphon pisum
CATGACAAAAAAGATAGAGAATAACACTTTTGAGGGAATCGACATATCGATTTGTCTAAATATTGTCTCAAAACAATTTAAACATAATTTAAATTTACAACATTTTTTTTATTTATTTTGAAAGTCGAATACAAAGTCAAATAATAATAAAATATAAAATCGATATGTCATTCCCTCAAAAATATTATTCTCTATCTTTTTTGTAATAGGTGACTTTACTCTAAGATTATTTAAACGCATAGAAAAAATGACATTGCGTAAATGCGTTTTGTCTATGTTGCGCGTGGGCCAGAGAGAGAAAACGAATAGTGCACTGACATCCTCTTAAAAGTTTTTTTAAAATAATAAATGGTTTTTATGACGACATAAATTTTGTAACCATTTCATAATTATCACCTAGATAACTTACCTGGACACGTATTTTTAATATAGTATAATTATTAAAATAATAATGAATACAATTTTTTTTTATTAAATAGTAATTAGCAGTTTAAATGACAGGCATAGGACTATCGGACTAACCAGGAGACTATTATGGTGCAAGTAATGAGGCAAGACCAGATATTTTCTACTTTCAATCAAAATGGTGTGTAAGTGGGCACTGCTGTACAGTTCCTAGCCACCTAGGTGTCTACTTTTTAGAGGGGTCGCTTTATGGATGTATTTAATTTGAACTCAATGATATAATTATTGTACAGGGAAAATGATTATAGTAGTTTACTTTAGAGATTAGTATGTAGTTTTCCTTTTATTTCTTGTGTACAGACAAAAATAGACAATTATATATATACACTCATCATTGTAAAAGATATAATGTAAATAACAAAAAAAACTTTGCTGTTATTCTTCAATCTAATTAATTTTATAGTTTATTTATTCAATTTGCCAATACTATATTTAAATTGTTCAAAAACCTTTTTATCAAACATTTATTTAAAGAGCAACATTTAATTTTTCACATTAATTTATGTATAATTATGTGTACATCATAATGTCCAACAATGAGACCATTATGTAAGCTAATTTGTCAAAAACATTGGTGGTTTATCAACTACAACACCACCATAAATTCGTCCACGGCTCGACAATATCTTCAATGTCCAAGTATTGGTGTGGGGATTATAAATTTCTACAGTATGATGAATAGATTCTTCAGGTTCTCCACCAATAACATACAATAAACCATTTAACGCAACTACTCCTATTTAAAAATGTAAGTGAAATTCAATATATTTTTAAAGCTGATCCTAAGAAAGATAATAATTTTAGTTACCAGGCCTGTATCGGGAGAAATGCATGTCAGAAATAGAAGACCAAACTCCATCACATGGTCTATAGATTTCAGCACTTTTAAGATCCACAGATCCATTAAAACCACCAATAGCATACATAACACCGTCCAAGACACCTACACCAACACCACTGCGGCAAACAGACATATCCGAAACTGGTGTCCATTTGTTAATACTGGGATCATAACATTCAACAGATTTGAACATAAATGTACCATTAGCACCTCCAACCTACACAATTTAATTAAATAAATGTATTACAAATTTAAAACAAAGAAATAATATAATTATTCACCGCGTATAAACGATTATTAAGTACACCAACACCCAAATTACGTCTCACAATCGTCATACTTGACACCATACGCCATTTTTGATAAGTAACATTGAATACCTCTACACTATTTAATGAACTGATGCCATCATATCCGCCAACCTACAATTTAAAATGATAAATAATAAGTAATACCTAATAAGTAATATATTAATAAGACTTACTGCATATATACAATTATCCAATACACCAACTCCAGGGAGTTTTCTACAAACTAACATGTTGACAATTGGTATCCAACATGGTGATTGTGAAGATACATCAAGCATTCTAACAGATTGAGAACATGATCTATTCACACCTCCCAAAGCAAAAACAAACTTATTTTTCATTACACCTAGACCAGCCATCTCATGAAAATCACTTATCTCTGGTGCATTCTTTCGTAATTGGGTAACTGGGTCATACCATTCTGTATAACACTTTGGAAATGTATCTGACCAATTGAACATTAGAATAACCTGATGAAATTAAATGGATAAAATAGTTGTGAAGATACATTAATCAAAACAAAATCATACTTTTTGTGAGCCACCAAACTGTCTGGGTTGACACCTGATCATTTTTGAAATGTCGAAATGCTGAACCGATGTTTGTGGATTAAAACGTAATGCTTCAGATACATAATCATTACCTTAAAACATTATTATAGTAATTAATAAAACATACAAAATCATAATGATGGTATAATAAATGAAAATAACATACATTTCTGACTATTCTTTAGAAGAGGTTCGTTAACTATACTAAATAATATACCAGGCCTAGATGCTAGTAATGGCAAACGTACATGTTCCATTAATTCTGGCAAAAAATCTTTTCTCAAATCCAAATCATGTTTTACCCATTTAACAACACAATCAAATATCTATAACAAATAATTAAAATTAAATACAACAAAACGTTAACACTTTCAACGCCGGTGACCCGTTAACACGTCAAAAACGTACCTATGCATTCATATGCGCAATAATTAAATCGGATTTTTTTTAATAATTTCTGAAACTTAGATAGGCCATTGACAATGAACTCTAAATTTAAAGGTATGGGTGGTTATAGTTTTTGTTTTTTCGTTGTTTCTAAAATCACGGGCGGTGTTGAACGTGTTAATATATATGATCAGTGGTGTTCTATGTATTTTTTCCCATTACATATTTGTTTATTAAATAACTGAGTTGTGAACGATTAGCAGATGGTCTCAAAATATAAGACGGGCTTTTTATTTTTATAGCAAGCTAAAGGTACAGTTTCTAGGGACTGTCTGCAGCCACTGCTCTGGTATGGAACAGCATTATAATTGTTGCAGCTGACAACTGTACTAGTTTGCAAGCAGCATAGGCGTGCTCTCACGGGGGGTATAAGGGGCCTAAAATTTAAGTCCCAGAGCATAAAATGCCTATATTTTAACTGGTTACTAGAACAAAATGTAATTTTTTCTAAAAGAAGTGGTAAAAAATTAACCCTATTTTGCAATAAAAAAATAATAATAAAACATAATATATTTTAAATATGAGTGGAATAATTGATTGTGATTATTACAGCTAGATGTTATTGACTACAAAATATGTACAGACAATAAAAAAACATTAAAATTATCTTAGAAATAGATATTAGATCCAAGAGAATATTTAACTTGGTACTAGTAATTATATACCACTGATTAATACAAACATGTCTTGTTAAGAGATTATTGATTACCCAAAAATATTGAAGGTACGCCCATATAATTATTTATATTATCCATTCACAACTTTATCAAAAATAGTTGATTATACTCTCTTCAAAAGGCCTTTATATAATAAATAATATTATATTAAATTTATATGTTAGTTCTAAATACTAAGATGATTTTACACTATATTAATTAAATTACAACATTTTCCTTACTTTTTCTTCTGATGGAGCATTAATGTCACTACAGGAGATAAGCTTAACCACTTCTTCAGACGATAAAGATAAGAACTCATCACTCTTAATCACTTCTCTGAAAACAATTGTCATTATTTAAATAATTTATTACAGAAAAATTTTAAGTATAAAGTTAATTATATCATACAAAAACTCTTTTTTTATTAATGCTTCAGATCTTGATAACAATTCCGTACAGTTATGTAAGTCAGCAAATGCTCTGATACCAAGACAATTAGATGCATCCAGTTGTTTTTGTAAAAAAGCAGTACATGCATGATTTACAAAATCTAACTGTAAGAGGTTTCCAGCTGGTAATAAAACCTTAAGAAACCAACAAAAATGTATTTAAAACAATATTATATTATATTAGTCTATAATAAATAAAAATTGTAATTATACCTGTACATTTTCTTTTGTGACCATAATTTCTCCAGTATAAATATAGTCAACTAATAGTTGTAAAACAGTTGAATCTAATTCTCTTATATTTACAACATCTTTATTGCTCTCATAAAAATTACTAAACATTCCACAGAAATATGGACTAGATGCCATTAAAACATTTTTATGTGCAAATACTATTTTACCGTCATCTGCTTCGATTCTAATATCACATAAAACTTCACTTCTAAAAGTAAAAATGTGTTACTTATATCTATTTTGAAAAAAGCTAAAATCACTGTCAACATACTTGCGTAAAGATTGTAAGTCTTCTAGTATCTTAAAACAGTGAACATTATTTTTAAAATTTGTTTGTTCACATTCATCGAATTCCAAAACTTGATTTAAACCATTTTCAAATAAAGTATCCATTTTTTTTTACTCACATAGAACACCTTTGAAAATATTTTAAAAAAGGATTAATTTTTATAACATTATAGTATTGAAACTTAATACTAAATTTAAGTAGGTATAAAAGAAATAAAAACTTACAAAATACTAATGTTAAGATATTATTAAATTCTTATAAATAAAAATAATTTTTTAAATAAACAATGAGCAATAGCTGCTTTAATTATTAATGATGTTTATTATTCTTAGATAATATTATATTGAGATCATAATGCCAGGCGTGTCGTTTTAGATTTTTAATTTTTGGTGCTTTAATGTTTACAGACAATTTTAAAATAATTATCATAATTATATACAGACTATTTAGTTAATGCATAATGAATCTGTTATCATAGAAAGACAGTGTATCTAATAAAAATTTATAAAAGTTTCCATACTTAAAATCTAATATAGAATCAGGGAACTTTTCTACTTCACAGGACTCCCTCTATAAGGGATTTTTTTTGGGGGGACACCAGTTATGCCCGTGTTGACGCTCACACGCTTAACTCAGACAAAAAAATTGAAAATATTCATTGACTTGCATACCACAATGTATGCACTCATTTTCCCTACTCTTTATATACACACTTTGAAGTGTCGCAACTTCGAAACTATGCCCGAACGCCTTATTCTGACTTCACCATCGTATTCAGTGTTCTTAACTACCTACATCAGTTTCAAAAAGAAAAATTGTAAAAAACAAAAAGGTGTCCCGTAAAGTAGAAATATACCGAAATAATATGTATTGGCGCTTTCATTTTATTTTTACCAGAAGAAGTGTTTTTTAAAAAGTAAGTATATGATTACCTTTTCCGAAAAATGGACGACAAAAGTATTATTTGTAACTTCACATCACGATCACAATATTATTTAAATACGAGGTATATTTTTGTTAATAAAAAATAAAAAAATACCTTCTGAATTAATATTCTTACTTGTTTATTGTAGTTGATTCAAATTATCAGTGCAGTGATAGAGAATATTGGACAATATGTATGGTATTGAAATATGACCTAATATTTCATATAATATAGGTAACGCTAAGACATAAAACTAATTAATTCAATATATTACAAATGTCGATGCACATGGCCACATGGAATGTTTTGGAATAATTCCGAACGGCTGAACAGTAAAAACTTCGTATTTTTTTGTAAAATATAACAGCAATTACCAATGGGCCGAGTAAAGTTAGGTTAGGTTAAGCCTATTTTCCCGCTTGTAATAAAACAAAACAATTAGCAGTTTTATTATATAGCAGGATGTTGCTAATCAGCTTTGAAATATTATCAGTGGCTGCTAAATTTATAACTTGTCACACTGCAAAAACAGTGAAATATATTGTAGTACCCTCCAGCCCACGAGAGTCCATACGTAAACCGCGCATTCATATAGTAATACGTGACGTCTGTTTTCTCCCACCATGATGCCATTCCCACTATTCGGCAACTTGCCGATGCGCAGTGACGGACGCGTTCTGACATATGGACTCTCGTGGGCCGGAGTATAGGTATGTAATGTACACAGATTTCTATATAATATAGTAGAGAGCCTTTATAATATATAAATTATATATTATATTATCTAGGCTCTCTAGTACATAGTATAGAAGTCTGTGGTAATATACCACATAATGAATTTAATGTAATCTATTCTGTGATTATACTATAAATTATAATAGATAGCCATGTCCCGATATTCGTAGCACATAATAATATAATATTATAAGCACAGTCGCACAGACTTCTATAAAGTATGTTACTATTAATATTAAAGTATAGTACGAAGTTCTATAGTGACATCTTTTACTATTTTGATTACGTACATATCAGCTTCTGCCATCGTTCCACAGTACCTACAATGTTTGCTCCTATGACTTCAGTTATACCTACTAAACAACAGTTGCCATTATAACTGCGAAGTTTTTTATTTTAAAGTATTAAAGATCTGATTAAACAGTAGGTACTGTAGCCAATAAATACCTATAATGAAACACAAAATATAACGAATATACCTATCTTGTTTTTTATCGAATTTAATTCCACGCACTATTTGTAACTTATAATCTAACGTTTATTATGTAGATGTAGACGTATAGTGTATACCAAATAGATACTGAAATACCAATCGATTAATTTAGGTACCCACGTCTAGCCAGCGAGTGGGTATTTACTTGATATTAGGTAGGTACATAATAATATATTGTACACAATAAAAAATATAATATTACCTATACATGATAGTAAAATAATATAATATTAATATATATTGTACATTTGTACACAATTATAAAATATAATATTATTGCCAGGTTAATAGGCTGATAACACTGATAACTTTAGGTGCAGTTTCGTATGTACTATACGGTCCACGTTAAATGACCAGTGTAGATATTTTATATTATATTTTTATTGTTATTAATACGGAAGCCGAAAAATTGAATTAATATTATAAAATTACAACAAAATAATTTAAATTGTTATTCTTGGTTATTTATTATGTAATTTCGTCCAAATTTGAACAAAATAACTATAAAAAAAAAGTGGGTAAGTGGATTTCGCTCTGCTGTACAGTAGGTTACAAGTGGGTCACTGTGATGGATGGTGTTACATTTGAATTCAATCGCATAATATCATTGTATAAGAAAAACGATTCTAAGCGAAAACGGTCGGTCAGCCTATGATATAAGTTATTACGAAGTATATTTGATGATATTATTGTGAATAAGGTAGGTAATTTAGCTATTTACGTGGAACGCTGTGTTAAATTTTCAATCCATTAGCTATAAAAGTTGAACATTTACAATTTTCAATCCATTAGCTATAAAAGTTGAACATTTACAATTTTCAATCCATTAGCTATAAAAGTTGAACATATACAATTTTCAATCCATTAGCTATAAAAGTTGAACATTTACAGTTAATACATTTTGTCAAAATTCGATCTTTAAATGCTTATAAAAAAAATTGTGCCTATGTATTTTTAATATTATTCAACTGCTATTGTAACAATATATCATATATTACATTAAATTTTCACGCTTTTTTACCCAACGAATTAAATTTTATTGATATTTATAGAAAAAAAACCAAAAAAAATTGAAAACCAACGATGTCCGTAAACAGCCCAAAAAGAGTCAACATTTTATGGTGTATAAAAAATGAAAATATAAACATTCAGTAAAATATTAAGGTACCTATCTATAGTTATTCGTTTTTGAATAACAATAAAATAACAAAATCGCTATACCTACATGAGAAATCGAGTGAATATCCAATATTGTAAAAATATGAATTTCAAATTAATTTGATTTGCTTGTAGACATTTTTTTTTTTGATAAAGGTTGTCTAACTTATTATTAATCTTACATTATTATATGAATTCCCAACTCAAAATAATTTGTTAAATTTCGTGATTTTTCCGTATTTTGTCAAGATTTTAACTTTAAATGCTTATAAATAAAAACTTTGGCTAAGAATTTTTAAATTTTTTCAAATGTCATTGTAACATTATAGTAGGAGCTTTGTATTAAATTTTCAAGCTTTTTTACCCAACAAATAATGTTTTATTGACATTCATTGAAAAAAGACTAGTAAAATTGGAAATAGAAAATGTTCCTAAACAGTTCAAAACAAATCAAAATATTTTGAAAATTTTATCGTGTAGAAAATGTAAATATAAACAACCAGTGAAGAATTCATGTAGATATATAGGTACGTTCATTTGTTTTAGAGTTACACCAAAAACGAAAATCGATTTTGCGTAAAAATGCCCGTTTTTCTTATTTTTTATGTTGTTTAATTGACATTAATTATAGAAAAAAAAACTAAAATTAATTTTATTTAAAATGTCCGTAAACAGCTCAAAAACAGTCAAAATTTTATCAAGTATAGAAATTGATGGTGTAAATTTCAAGTATCTACATTTATTATTTTTAATTACAACAAAATAAGAAAATCGCTGACCACCGTATATGAAAAATCGAGTAATACCCAATGATGTACAAATTTGGAGTTAAAATGCATATAAAAATTTAATTTGATTTTCCGTTACCTATGCTTTTTTCTTTTGATAAAGATAGACAAATTTATACATTTTATCGTTGTATAGAAAATTCTAATATAAACATTCAGTGAAAATTGCATGTATCTACGGATATTTGTTATATTAACACTTACACTAAAAATCAAAGTTTATTTTGTCGATAACCGATTTTATGTAAAAATAAAATTACTGCAGTTTTTTCTTAATTGTTGTTTTTTTTCCCTGCGATTAAAAAATTGGGAAAAATGGCCGATCTCAAGTAGACATAATAACGAATTCAGATCAGTTTTAAAAAATATTATCGCATTACTAGGGCGATCAGTTAGATGGACAAAAGATTGGTATGTTTTGGCTAAAATAACTGTCCGCTACCATAATAACTGTCCATTAAACAATAAGCATATTTTAGATTTTGCGAACCAATAAGCGATGAATGTATTGATTTTATAATGATGTGCATTTTTTATTCTGTCCATCATCGCCTTTTAGCCTTTAGGTTTAAACCTTAAAGTTTAGGGCAGTAAAATGCTTTGATTTAGACTTAAACATACTTTCTGGTAGGAAAGAGAGTCTAGTTGCTATACTTTGGGTAATCAGAATTAAAAGTTCTCGGTAGTTTTCAAAAGATACGAGAAAAAAAAATTACGAGAAAATTGGTATTTTACGCAAACCCCGTTATATTGACAAAATTAATTAAATTTTATTGTTTTAACTCAAAAATAAATAACTAATTTTTCATCTAATGTTCATCAAATGTTTTCCGTACATGATGACATTTTCAAAATATTTTGACTTTTTTGAACTATTATTGAGATGAGAAATTTTTTTAGTTTTTTTTTCAAATTATTGATATAAATAATTTTTCGCTAGGTCAATATAAACCTAAAAATGTAATACTGGGTTCCTCATATAAGTTTTTATAATAAATCCACAATAATTTAAAATCAAAATCACGAACTTTTGCAAATTATTTTGAGTAAAAAATTCTTAAGTACCTTTTAGGCTATAAGTACTTTTATTTTTATATCTGAGACTTGAAAAATGTAATACTATATTCCTCATAAGTCTTTCTATCTTTACCAAAAAAAAGAGATTACCGCGGAAAGTTCCAATAATTTGTTCATGGAGCATTTTAAAGTTTGAATTTCTAATTTGTATGATATTGGATATATCTATCTATATAATCACCGCGTAAACTAATTATTCTTATTTTGTTGTAATTCAAAAATAAATAATCGCATGTATATTTTCTATACATACTAACATTTTCAAAATAACTTTACTCTATTTGAGCTTTTTCTAGTTTTTTTTCCATAAATATCGATATAAAAGTTTCACTCGGTCAAAAAGTTTGAAAATTTAATACAAGGTTTCCTATAAGTTATCATAATAACAGTTAAAAGATATTAGAGATAGCTGTGCTTACCTTCATAAACAAACACTATATTTTGTTTTGTAAGCATTTAAAGTTTAAACTATAATTAAGCATTAAAATCACGAAAAATTCTAAATTAATTTGTGTACAAAATAGGTAGTTAAGCATCTATATAATGTTCAATTTGTGTAGTTAAGGATTTACAATTTAAAACAAGGTTTCTTGTAAGTATAAATTGAAATATTCAATACTTTAACTAAAAAATCTGAAAAATAAATAAATACAGTTTTTATAGAACTATTAGATATTTTAAGTTTAAATTTAGACGATATTAGATGTTTAAACAAAGAAAAACAATTTCAGTAATTTTGTTGTATTTTAAAAATATTATTCATGGGTACTTGAAAGTAGATTATTATATTTTATATACACAATGACGTTTTAAAATATAATATTTTGAAAAAATCTAATTAAATTTGCCGTATTAGTGTATTTATAATAGTATTTATTGAAAAAAAGTATTTGTAATCAATGCTAATAGTTAAACTAATTAGGATTTAGGTACCTGGGTACTATAATTGTATTGCAATATTGAATATAAATATTTTATAAAATATGATTATTGATTACCATATTATAGGCTTACGGTCTAGCTTACGTGTTTCATATGGGTACAATGATTTATTAAATTCAAATTTAACACAATTTACATTAGGTATTTAGGTACCAACACTAGTGTTAAAGTACTTTAACAGTGACTGAAAATTGAAATATAGGTTGTCAAACCGACAACTGTCGCTGTTCAGAATCGTTTTTCGTATAGGTAGGAATTTACAGACTACAATGATTTACCATTGTCCGTTGAATACAAATCTAAAACATACGTACTTTAGTATTTAAGTATACCTACCAAGTGTTACCAGTTACGACTTCTCATTATATTTGCAAATACCATTACCTATAGCTATTATAGTCATATACAGTTTGCATACATGATTCATTACAATTAGGTGCAGTAGCATACTCCATACAATAGCAGCATAGGTACACTCGAAAAGTCAATATCTACTATACAGGAGAGCGAGTTCCTCGTTTTCAAAAATAGGTATTTTACAGACTTTCGTTGGCCAATAATATTGTGTGATGTGCATGTGCGCCATGAGGATAAAAATGAATAAGTTAGTTTTGGTCAATTTTTTTTTGTCACGACTAAAAAAAAGTATTTATCTTCTAGAGAAGTAAAGAACTGACCCATGGTGGTCAATGTTCTACGTAGTTAAAAATTAAAATTCATTGCATTGTATCAGACTTTTTATCTTCTTACTCTAATTAGTTTTGAAGTGGAAAATCCATTAAAGTCCGTTCAAAATGAGATGTTTTTTCGTTTTCTGAAAAGTAGCGATGTTCCCTTTTATGAGATTTATTCACCTACAATAAAATATACACTATACCTCCAAAACCATACCAGGCGGCAGGTGGTTAGAACAGGAGTTAACCCCCCCCCCCCCCCAATCAGCGAAATTTTGTTCCGAGTATATGTATAGGGTATAATACATTTATACCACTAAAATTATATTATAACTTGACTAATTGTTAAAACTCGCCGGGCCGTCGGGCCGTTTGAAACGCTGATAACGAGCGAGCTGATAAGTGAATTAAGATGATAAAAAAAAATTAGAACGAGATACGGAAAGTTCAATATTCAAAAAATTTGGTCGATCCAGTGAGATAGAGAGAGAGACCGATCTAGAGACGAGTGAAAGAGAAAAGCCGACGATTGTTTTAGTTGTACTACATTATGTGCCTTGTCTGATGATAATCTATTATTACTATTACTATTATAAATAGAAGTACGTCACACACGATCGTCCCGGCCCCTCGAGACCCGGTCACCCGCACTGGCGTGACCGACTGGCGACTGTCTGAGTGACTGACGATAAGACCGTTTCCTTCGTCTGTCGTGTCTGGCTCACTGTCTGCTGTCGGTTTATTAATTTACAGTTTGTGTTATTAACTACCTATGCACCAACATATTGCGCTGTCGAACTCGTTCGCAGCCCGCGACCTCTGACGTCAATCTCTAATTACCGCCTTTCGTACCTTAGTTTTTATCGGTTACCTAGAGTTTGTGTGCTAGTGTGTGAGAAGAATAAGAATGTCAAAAATGAACAACAGAAGCATTTCCGGCCAGCGACTTGACTATTATCACAAAGTGGTCCACAACATCATACTGTGTCATCAGGTACAATCAACAAATAATAATAAATATAATAGGTATTATGTCTTTGGACCAATCAATTAATAATTATTATTGTTATTTGTTATATTACTATACATATGTCCTACTCTCTATCATGGTATATACCAGCTAGCGTTCAGCGTACAGAGTGATCTGTAGTCACTGTAGAGACAAAGTACCTACTTGCGCTATTTTGTTTGTGAATCTCAATTTATTATAATTGAAAGTGCTAATGATAATTATATTTACAATATTGTAGAATCCAGTCACAGGCTTGTTTCCGGCCAGCCCAAGCAATTCAGATGCTTGGATCAGGGACAATGTATATACAGTATTGGCTGTGTGGGGCTTATCAATGGCCTGTAAAAAAATGGCAGATATGGATGAAGACCGAGCAAAAACTTATGAACTTGAACAGGTACTTTGAATAAATTAGTATTGGTACTACCTATATTTAAGAAGTGTAACATAATGTTATTTTTTGGCAGATTGGTTGTTATATTTTAATCTCTTTTTCAATTTCTATATTATTTTACCACTAAATCATAATGTTAAAATATTATTTATTTTTGTTTTTAGTTTAAAACATTAGTTTAAATACATAAATATTTATTACTTTGTACCTAATGTATAGCACAAAATAATTCCAGTTTATATTTAAGATGTATTTTCGTGGCTTAATAAATTTTAAATTCAAATTTTTTCAACAGTATAAATTATTCTTATTACGTCCATATTTTATTGTATAATTTAATAATTAATAGTTATTTGTGAATGCCTACCATATAAAATTTGAATAGTACCTATCAATGTTGGTATTTACGTCTTAATGAACAATTGTGTACAAAGTACATATAGTTTTTTTAATGAATATTGATACATACATTGTACTTGCATAATTTAGTTAAGCTTAGCATAGATTGTAAATTATAATTTTTATTTTTTACAGAGTTGTGTGAAATTAATGCGTGGGTTATTAATGGCAATGATGCAGCAAAAAGATAAAGTAGAACAATTTAAAGTTTCCCAAAATCCATTACATTCTTTACATGCTAAATACAGTTCTGCAACTGGGCAAACTGTTGTTGGTGATAACGAGTGGGGACACTTACAAATTGATGCTATTTCATTATATTTACTGATATTAGCACAGATGACAGCATCAGGTAATTTTCAAGAAATGTATTCACATTGGGTAACTCAGTGTGTAATTAAACCAATAGTTATATTAAACTAAGTTAGTTCTGTTGATAATTAGTATTTATTTAATAATCATAAAGGGAAATTCACTTGAAAAAATAATGATTTTTTTCATTATAATATGCAATGATATTTAAAAAATAAGTGCCTACATCAATTTTAAACGCATTATTTGCTTTGTTTCTTTGACCCAAACAACATTTATAGAAACTAGAATATTTACAAATAGGAACATTAACCTTATGTTGTTAGCTTTAATATTTGGTTATTTGAATGAATATTGAATTACGCTAACATTTTAAGTTAAGAATATTATCTATATTTGTATGTTGACTTTTTTATGATATTGAAAATTTTATGTGATATACTTATGAGAATTTTCAAATTTTAATATCTTAAAATATATCTTTGGTGCGCGGTCAAAAGGCATTTAATCAAAAATTATGATTTTTCAGTAGGATATAAGTTTTAAATTTTTTTTTCGAATATAAAGAAGTCAAAACATGATTTTTAACAAAACATGACTTAACTCCTTTTGACCGCGCATCAAAGATATGTATTGTAAAGAATCCAACGTACAAACTTATATAATGCTCAAAGTTAAATTTGATAATTAACCGATTAGTTGATTGGTCACATGGTAAGAAATTTGTTCACCTTGTTAATATTTTGATTACCACTGCCTAGTGAATATTTTTATTGCCTTAATCTACCATATACCTTATCAGTAACATTTAATTAAAAAATAATTGTACATTATTTGTGTTCTTTAATTGCGTATCAATTACCTATCCATATCTGTCTAACATGATATGTACACTTACATAATGAGAGAAATATTCCACTTGCAACATTAATAAATAATAATTATAGTATTAAAGCTCAAGTATTTAATTATATAATATGCTATGCAAATATGAAACAATAAATATTAAAATATATGCATTTTAAATGTGCTCAAAATAACACAAATTGCATGACAAATAATCTTTAGTAATTTAAAATATTTAAATTTATAATATTACATATAAAAACAATTATAAAAAATATACGGAGTAAAGCTAACAACACAAAATTGGTTCCTTCGAACTCGAATTTGCTAAGTTATGCGTTAGTTAGACTGTTAGAGGTATAAAGTGGATAGATAGTACTATCCTTATATTATGAATTTGTAATGATATCAGTTTATAAACTTAACTACTTTGAAAGATTTATTTTCCAATACTCAAATTTAATATTGTTATCTTCTGGGATTTTATAATTCTAAAAAATAAGCAATTGGTTATTTATACTGTTTTGTCTGTATGTTTTATAATATTTTTCTTTTGTTTTTTTTAAGGTCTTCAAATTGTATTTAACTTGGATGAAGTGTCTTTTATTCAAAATTTAGTATTTTATATTGAATCTGCATATTGTATACCGGTTAGTAAACGTTTGATTTTTAAATAAAACTTTAAATATTACTGTATTTGGTTTTAACTCAGGATTATGGTGTATGGGAACGAGGTGATAAATCAAATCATGGTCTTCCTGAATTAAATGCGAGTAGTATTGGAATGGCTAAAGCTGCACTGGAAGCAATGAATGACTTAGATTTATTTGGAGCACGAGGTGGTCCATTTTCTGTAATACATATATTGTCTGATGAAGCACAAAAATGTCATGCTGTGTTACAAGTAAGTTATGACAAATTATTAAGTAAAAATCCATTGTTAAAGTATAAAGGCCAAATTAATTTTATAATGTTTAGTCTATGCTGCCAAGAGAATCAAATTCAAAAGAATTAGACAGCAGTCTTTTGTCGGTCATCAGCTTCCCAGCTTTTTCAGTCGATGATCCACAATTGATTCAGTTAACAAGAAATGCTATTGTGTCAAATTTGATGGGAAAATATGGTTGTAAACGATTTTTAAGGGACGGCCATAAGACTCCACGTGAAGTAAACTCATTTTAATTATAATTTTTTTACGTTTAAATGACTTATACATATTATAGGATCCTAATAGACTTCATTATGACCTTCATGAACTGAGGGTGTTTGAAAAAATTGAATGTGAATGGCCATTATTTTTTTGTTATCTTATATTAGATTATTGTTTTCAAAAAGATACAGAAACTGCAAATTTCTACGTTGATGCATTAGAAAAGGTAAAAAAAATCTTGGGAATAGTTAGTCTTATACTTGTTTATAGCTTAATAAAACAATAGCGTTTATGTATTACATATGATGTATTGGACAGGTAATGATAGATTCTGAAGATGATATTAAACTTGTTCCTGAATTATATGCCCTCGAGAGCGAGAATATAAAAGGAGAAATTGAAAATCCAGGGAGTCAAAAACGAATAGCATTAGGAAGATGTCCGTTCTTATGGGCTCAATCACTCTATATGCTTGGTAAACTTTTGCAAGAAGTGAGCTTTTTTTTAGAAAATATTTATTCATAACCAAGCTCATTTACAGTAAATACTATATACTTTCAAAGAACTTTCTAGCTGTTGGAGAACTAGATCCATTAAATAGGCGACTATGTTTGGAAAAAAAACCCGATGTTGTTGTACAAGTAGTTGTTTTGGCCGAAGATAATGCAATTCGTGATCTACTTCTTCAACATGATATAGTTGTTCAAACCATTAGTGAAGTTTCACCAATTGAAGTGCAGCCTTCAACTGTTCTTAGTCACCTTTATACATACCTAGGTAAGTTCCTGTTCTATATTTTATTTTATAATATTAATGATTGAAAACGTTGATAATATAATATTATTGTAATTGAAAAACATACATTATAATATTTCGAATTTTTTTTTATTGGTCTGATTAATTTTCTGCTTCAACTTCTAAGGCCATTAGCATTACATTTATATATAAATATACATTTTAGTAATAACTTATTCGATTACAAATTGAGAGAATTAAATAATAAATACAGTTGTTGTTTTGTTATTTTAGTAGTTATCGGTAGGGATGGGCCGATACCACTTTTTACCAATATCTGATATTCCAATATATGCTACCAATAAAAAACGGATAACCGATATATTTTAAAACCAACATTTTCAGCATAAGCCATTATTAAAAGATAACCCATACTACCAATCGATATCAGCTAAAACCGATACCTGATACTAATACAGTTTTTATAATTTTTCATTAAAATATATTTATAAATTTATAATCAATGCTATTAGCCGATTAATTTGGTTGTTTTTTTTTTTTTGGTATTTGTTCAAATATAGGTTTTAAAAAAAATTGATACCGATAAATCCATACTATTATCGGCTTATATCTAGTCATTAGATTCACTTTCAATTTCCAATTTGTTTGTTTTGTCTTCCTTGAAAATTTTGTAGCAATTTTATCGCACAGCAATTTTAATTTTGCTCTTTATTATGTATTTACAAGAATACTTTTGTTAAATTTATCATTTATGAAATATTGTTTTTTCCCTTTAAATTCCAGGCAGAAATGAAAAACTTGGATTATCTGGAAGAAAATCACGTGATGTTGGAATTCTTAGTACTAGCAAATTATATACATTGCAAGATCGAATATTTGCATTTACTCCACAGGTATGATTACATAATACATAAATTCAAATAAAGTATAAATAATAATTCAATTAATTTAAATTTATAATGCGAAGAGTATCCCTATTGTGTAGAATGTAGAAAGTAGATTAATATTATTTAAGCTATATTATTTGAAAAAAATGTATGAGCTTTAAACGACATTAATTTTAGTTTTTTATACATTGCATTTTAAACACACATAAAATAATAGATAAATTGTATAAACAATAATTGTTGAAACTTATTTTTAGTTGAAAACAATTTAAAATTAATTTAAACTTTTTGATTTTGCTTTTAAAACAAAAAATAAAAAATAAAATAAAAAATTAGAATACTATTTTTCTTTAATTCAGTGTTAGAGTATAATTTGTTTTTTAATAAATTAAATTTAGATTACAGATCGTCAAAGGTATTACATAGCATCTGACAATAATCTGATGATTGATTTATTTAAGAATGAAATAAACTTCTTAAAATCTAGTTGGCAAAACTTGTTAGGCCGACCCACAGTTGTTATTGTTATAAAAAAGCTGCATTATGGTATTTATTGTTTTATAAATATTCAAAAATATAATTTTGTGATAATACTGTAGAATAGTTATAAATAACTATAAAGTATATTATTCTCTAACATAAAATGAGTTTGATTTAATATTTTTTTCATGAAACTTACAAATCATAATATTAATTATTTGCATTTGAATAGTTTATTCCTTTTTCATAAGTAATAAATACATTTCATAGATAACAACATTAATTATTATAATAATAGTTTATAATGTATTAATTAAAAAAAACTGACAAAAAAATTGTTTTTATATTAAATTGAATTTGAAGTGTTTTTTAACATGTAGCTTTTTAAACTGATTGATTAAAATTCATTTTGGGGTTTTTCTAAATACACCACAAATTAATAAAACTGTTTAGGGCAGTTATGCTTTTATTTTGCTTTTATATATTTACTATGTAGTACCTAGTGAATGAATTAGTGCTATTAGGTATTATTTTCTAGTAGACACTTGATTTGGACCAATATTATATGGGAAATGATATTGAATTGTTATTAAACAATATTATGATGGATCTAGCATTTTTGACAATGAGTTGGAAGCATATGTTAGGTCGTCCAACGTACACTATAATTGCTTCTTCAAATTTTGTAGGTAAGGTGAATATATTAAAAACTATCAAATTAATGGTGTAAAAAATAATTTTAAACATATATACTTATTTAGTATCAACTGTAAAGTTGCATAGTTTGGCATAGTATGCATATTAGATTGTTTAAGCTTTGTGTTGTTTTTGTCGCATGGCTATGTTTTTAAGGTTTTAATCAAATAACTGCTGTAAAAGAATCGATTTATTTTAAACCATGAAAAGTTAATCTATTAAACTATTTATTTTATTATTAAGTGTAAATACTATTCATACTGTTTATAGATCAAGGTAAAATTCCATTAGCTGTAATAACAACAATCAAAAAGTTGAAAAGTGGTTACATTAATGGAACTAGGTAATATGTCAAAATAAGTGTACTAAGTACTCAAAAAATGTATTTTGTATATTAATTTTTTCTAGAGTAACATTAGGAAACCTTAATGGCTTTCTTAGTACTTCGTGTGTTACAAATCTTAGTTTCTTAGGTAGTCAAGAAATTGGAATGCCATACAGTAAGTTTCTTTTAAGTTTATTAATTGATTTTTATTTATCAGAAACTGTACATTTTAGAGCTTAATACAGAGGTAGAACAGTATTTAGATGAGCATATTGTCAAAAGTTTTACAAATCAGTCTACTTTACTAACTTGTATGCCTAGCAAAAATCCAAAAATAAAAAGAAAAGTGTCGGTGAAAGGAGCTATAAAGAAAACCAGATCATTCATGCTTGATGGTGAATAGATTATTTTAATTATTTATTTAATTTTAATTTTTTGATATTATTTTAAGCAGCTGAAGAACGACGTATTCAAGTAGCTGATACACTGGCTGCTTCAAATTTATTAGCACAAAGGAGTCCATCTCCTGAAAATAATTTAGTTATGCCACCTAAAAGAGAGCACCATCGTCCTCGACTTCATAGCCGCTTTAAGTAATATAAATATATTTTTTTAATTTATTTTAAATATCAAGTTATTATTGAAATAGATAAAAAATTATTCACAAGCAATAAATTGTCATACTAGAAGTATGAAATAAACTCTTTTTGTGGATATCAAGGGGTATTATTTATTGCTTTTTTTGATTTTCATTTAATTATTTTACTATATTATATTATAAATTCTATTATTTCTGTATCAAATACACATTGTATTACTTATAATTTTATTTCATTATTATAATTGTTACTTAATATTTTAACATTTTAACAGTACAAACGTATTTGTTGTAAATTAGTATTCTCTTTTAAAGAATTATCATAAGTAAATGTGTGGTGGCTTATGCTTATGCTTGAACATAACCCTTTTTTGTACTAAACATTTTAAGAATATGATATTTTTATACTCTAAATAGCCACTAAAATTCTTTTATAGGTAAATATATTTTATTCAGAAATAAAATGTATACATTTAATTAGACCAAAAAAAAAAACAAATAAAAGTATTAAATTGTAAAGACTATAGGTATAGTATGAAGTACTGTTAGCTATGACTTGCAAATAGCTGACTTTGTAGTGACCAACTACCAGATCACGGGGGGAAACAGGGGAAATAACGCATAGTACTGTTGTTTATGATTATATGATAACAATTATTGCTTGTAATAAAACTTTAAATGTATGTGTTAACCTGGACAATGTGGGATTTTATAATATTAACAGGAGGCTCAAAATTCCGAGACGTTCCACTATTTTGGAGAATATACAAATATAAGATTAACTATATATTTTTAATCTTTATGTTATTTATTTAAATAGTTCAACATAATTTATTATTTAATGTTAATCATTAATACAATACAAACATTATATCTTCAGTCTTGTACTCTTATAAAAAAATAAGATTACATTAATTTATTTATTTATGTTTGTAATTTAAACTCAACTGACAATTTCAAAAGGTGTATATAGAGTTACACTCTTAATTTCAGGGTAACATTTATGTTTGAAATATTAACTATAATTGATTAGGTAAAAATAGAAAACAAATAATGTCTCAAACTCAAATTAAAGATTAATATATATTTGAATGGTTAGCTAGGGTGCTAGGGGTATCATTCTATAAATAGGATATAATCAGTTGTGTGGGTAGGTACGCATTCACATAAAATAGTTTTTTTTTATGATTTTTGTATGAAATTACCAATAATTGCAAAAATTATAGAGGATAATATTTTTGAGGGTTTGACATGTCGGTTTTATATTTTTGCTGAAAATTAAATTAAATTTTAAATTATTTTAATACAATATTTAATTAGATCAATATGTGATATTATCAAAAATATATTTATCTATAATTATTGTATTATGCAATTTTATTTCTAATTAAATTATTTTTTTTGTGTGCTGGCAACCTTACTAACAGTTAAGTAATCATTTGTAAACACTGAATAGAATATAATAAGATGATTCCATCAGTGGCTTATATTATCGCTCTTACCAATGTTTTCTGTAAAAAAGTATTAAACGACAAATTCCACCATTAAATTGCTACTGAAATGGGTTGAATCACTTTTATCACAAAGCAAAATGATAAATGATAAATGAATCAATTCTAACTATATTCAGAGTATTAATTATTTAAAAAAACGTATTATTCTGCATGGAAAAAATACCGATTATATACTATACTTTTATACTATCATAATATTCTTTAACCATAAAATACGCATTTATGTACAGTAAAAATGTTGTATACTTCTTAATTGTTGAATAAGACATATTGCGATTTAAAGATACATAATATCAATAAAAATATTAATATTTTGTCCTTAATTAATAATTATAACATAGGTATAAGTGCATTTTCAATAAAATATTATCTTCATCCTACTAAAAATGCTAGGTTTTACACTTCTCAGTAATTAATACAAATGTTTTGTGCAGTTAAATCAAAATATAAAGTTTCATTAAAAATAAATGTTGTCCAAGGCTCATAACTATATAAGTCTTATAATAAACTATTTCTCATTTTATTGTTTTATTATTGTTAATGAATTGTGTGAATTACCTAAATTAACGACCATGACTTCACATACTATTCAACAATGCTCTAAATTAAACTTAAACATAATTTTAGGGCAAGCTCAGAGTTACTGTATGCTGAAGCAGAATTGGATGGTATTTTATCTATGTTAAGTGAATCAGACCTAGAAGAAAAAGGAGATATTTTACAATATTTAGTTGACACATATGGCTTAGAATATGATACAGGTTGACACTAATATAAATTATGATTAAGCTTAATTTAATTTATATTTTATTAAATTGTTAATCTGTTAATAGGAATGAAGGAAGACTGTAAACCAGTTTTAGTTAAAGACTTATTAAAATTACTTTACGAAAAGGCATGTCAGCAAAACCATTGGGGATTAGTCAGACATACAGCTGGCATGTTAGGGAAGCGTGTGGAAGATTTGGCCAAAGCTTTAACAGATCTATTAGTTCGTCAAAAACAGGTAAATGAAAAAAAAAAATATTTTGATGAAGCATGTTTAAAAAAAAAATAAAAATAACAAACATTTGTATTTAAGGTGACTATTGGTATGCCCCCATTTAATGAGCATACAATATCAACACCTTTACCTGAAGGAGAATTGCGACAAGTAATTCATGATGCTTATGGAGATGATGAAAGTACAGCCATGTTAACGCAGGTAAAGTTTATCAATTGATAATCTTAAAATCTATCTAATACATCCATTTTGTATTATAACATTTAGGAACTTTTAGTATATTTGGCCATGTTTGTACGAACTGAACCACAATTGTTCTTGGAAATGTTAAGGCTTCGAGTGGGTTTGATTATACAAGTCATGGCAGGTGAATTGTCTAGAACATTAAATTGTTCAGGGGAAGAAGGTTCTGAACATTTATTTAATTTATCACCATTTGAGATGAAAAATCTACTACATCACATCATGAGTGGAAAAGAATTTATTTTGAGTAGTGGTAAATTATTATTATTTTTTTCTTAAAAAGATGATTAAAATTATTTTTTTTTAAATAAATTTGATTTTGTTTTCTAGTGGGACGTGGTAATTTTTCAGTAGTTAGCTACAAATCAAGCCATGTCAGTAAGGTAACTAATAGTACAAATGTACTTAACCTGTCGTTTGTCGTGTATTGAGATATTTTCTTCTCAGTATTGGATAAGTTACCACTGCTTATTTTAACTATTTATTGCCTTAAGCATCTATATACATTATAAGTAACATGTAATCTAAAAATTATTGAACATTAATGGAAATTTTGATAAACCATTAACTTACTGTCAGTATTTGTCTTACATGATCTGTACTTACAATACTTGGAATTTTGACAACAATTAAGGGAAATTCTCACCACACGACCAATGAAGTTAAAATAATAAATGTTACTAGTGACGATCTAACAACCAACACACAAATTAATATATGCAATTTTATTTAATAGAAAAGCCAAATTGAAGGATTATTGTTGACTGATAAACCGGAAGTCAACAGTGAAGCATTAGAGGGTGATCGTCAAGGTCAATGGTTACGGCGTAGACGTTTAGACGGAGCATTAAATCGAGTACCTCGAGAATTCTATAAACGTGTTTGGATAATCTTAGAAAAGGTACAAATACATTCAAGCCTAAAATTAGTCATCCTGATCCAACCCAAAGCTTGTAGAATAACAAAACTGTTTTTTTTTTTTTAGTGTTGTGGAATAGCTATTGATGGAAAACTTTTATCACAAAGCCTAACCCAAGAAGTATGTTATATTTTTCAGTTAGGTACATAATATTTTAACATTAAATTTATATATTTTTACTTACTTTAGATGACATCTGGTGAGTTGAAATTCGCTTTAGCTGTAGAGACTGTACTGAATTGGATCCCACATCCAGAGTATAGACAATTGATAGTCGAGACATTGATGATATTTACACTTTATGCTGAACAAGAAATTTCACCTACTCCTCACAGAATAATAACAATTGAGGATTTTGTGCACAAAGCTAATGAATTATTTTTACAAGATCAAGTATGTTCAATTTTTACATATTTTATATTCACACATTTTTATTTATTTATCTCATAACAGATTGCTATTAATGGAGATGCCACTTTGTGCTGTGCAAAAGTACACAAGGAACTCACCCAAGCTGGTTCACTGTTATGTGGTGGTGCTGCATATATTTGTCAACATTTCTATGACAGTGCCCCAAGTGGCAGTTATGGAACAATGTCATACATTATAAGAGCAATTGCCTATGTCTTAGAAGATTCCCTAGGCCTAACCGATGTTGAGTGTTCCATTTCATGATTTTGTTCTTCATTTTTGTTAAACAATTTTAGTGCCATGCAATATTATTGCTAGTTTGGATTTTAATTCCAATTGGAAGTAACTTAGTCCTAGTTTTTTTAATTATTGCAAAGAAGAATTCCTATGATATTGTTTATGCATACCTACATTTATTATTGTTTAATTGATGGTAAAATTATAGATTCAACAGTCTCAACTGTACTTTTGTAATTCATTGTTATAGCAATAAATCAAAATAATAATAATGAAAAAAAGATATTGATTATTAACATTACTCATAATTGGGATTAATTAATATACAGGTACTAAATTTATAAAATTTAAAAAAAAAATGTAATTATGGTAGTTAAAAAAAAGTCTATAACTTATTATCCTCGTTATGCATAGTACTTAAAATCATACACTCATTGCCGTGCTACAAGTATATTTTTTTGTATATTAAAATATCAATAATTTGTTTCCAATATTTTTAGATTAAAAAATTGTTTGAATATAAAATATAAAGTAGCAAATAATTATACTCTTCCATATAATAATAAGTAGTTTTTCTCTACCAATTACTCATATTACAATATTTCAGTTATTAAATTATTTTAATGTAATCTATTATATTGTATAAATTTAAGTTTGATAAATATTTTCAATTTATTAATAATTTACAATAAAAACTATTTAGGCAGGTTAGTCCTAAGCTTTTTTATTTATTTTTTAAAGTTCAAAGTTTCCTAAATCTAAACAGATACCAAGTACAATGCTATTGCTAAAAATTTATTGTACATTCTGATTCATAGTTTATAGAAAATTGTTTGATTAACATTTTTATTTGGTGAATATTATTTTAAATTGAATAAGTTTGTTTAATATGTATTACTTGTAGTATGAATTTCATATTTCAATCAATGATAACAGATGTTAAATTTTCGACTCTGGTGAAAATATGGAAGTTTCTGTATAATAACAGTACAAGGAACACTTAGAGTTATCAAAATAATTGAACACAAATTGCAATCGTAAAAATTCGTTAATCATACAGAATTTGGACTACCACCAAAAGACGACAATTTTAATAATATTTTTTTAATTTCCTTGATATGTCTTCAGAATTGAGCATTTTCACACACACTCTGAACATTTAGGTTTCTTATGATGTAGTTAATTATTGTTAAGATTTTTGTACGTTTCTTAGATGGCTATATTCGTCTTTTAGTTTCTGCCCAAATTCTTAACCATTAGCGATCAATGTTTATTTATACTTTGTAATTGTCCACCAGTAATTTTGATAGCAATTTTACATTTAAAACTGTTTTGACATTCAGTGATTATTACATTTAATAAAACATTTCAGTGGGTACTGCTTAATGTGGAACACATTAGCACATATGTATTTTTTTTATTATATTATACAATAAGTTGACATTATTATCAGGTCTTACAAAAGTGATCACATAATATGGTAGTTAATAAGCAGTACCTCCTATTGTAAATAATTGTATTTCTTACAAGTATTATAATGATAAATGAGTATGACATAGTATAACAAAACGCAAAACGTCATCTATGGCTAGTGCCTATTACTAATTACTATGTTTTTAACTTTATGGTGAAAATTATGTTTGAATCATAAGTTAGGGCAGGGATCGGCAATAAGCAGTCCACATCCGGATCGCGGAGATAAAATAAATGGACTGCCAAAAATATTTTGTCTTAGTGCTGATTTTTTGGGTCTCCGTGTAGACCCAAAATAACTTGTTATGAAAAAAGGGTTTTCTGGACAAATAAATTATTTTTTAGATCATCTGGATCCCCTTGGAAACCAATTGCCGACCCCTGTTTTAGGAATATAAATTAGATATAAACAAACAGTATTAAACTTTCAAACATTAATATTGAATTATATAAATGTATATGTAATTATAATATTAAGTACCTATAGGCTATAATAATATGTGTTATAATAAAATTGATAAATATAATAGATATTCCACACACTAATATAGTTAAACACACTCATAAATTATAATAATAATGAATAGTAAAATATAATATCAATACTTTATTCTGTTAAATACTTAAATTTAATATTATAGTATACAATACAATCCACGCGGTTTATTTTAAAAATAATTTGGTTCACCAGAATACTGAATATCAGGGTTAGGTAATATTGGTATTATTTTTCCAGAAAATCAAATTGCAAAAATATTTTGAAATATTACCAGAGATTCGATCGTTATGTTGTGAAAAATTATGATAGATAATAATCGATTCACGATTGTGGTTGATCGCAGTAAATACGACAAGCCGACCATCACGAATTCATTTAAGGCATTTAATTATATTTTATTCTCAAGTAGGGATGATTATCAAAGAAGGATAACTGCATAATTCAGTTAAGTTTTTCAATAACCGACACGTCTGCACAGGGACGGATTTGAAACCTGTTTAAGGGGGTTGGGGGCGAAAAGGGATATTATGGAATGACATATATGGCACGAAGAAGGCTTAGCCGTAACACAGATTAAATGAAAATATCTCCGCCGAAACCAGTGCGACTATGTCAATGGATTGAAACTATTTAATGTTAATCGTATAATCTAGCGGTTCTCATCGCCACAAACTTATTGCGGAAAACTATCGAAAAATTAGAGTTAGGAATACCAATTTTACTGAAAAATATCTAATATCTAAGTGTTGGCGAATGTGGTTTTAATTAACAATTGGATTTGAAGACCATAAATGGGGCGATCGCTATTTCAACCTCCCCCCACATATATCTGCCCCTGCGTTTGCATCTAAAATACAACTATGAGGAATCCCGTGAATTGTAATTAAGTATAAAATGGATAATTACTTATATAATAAAAATACAATGATACTTATACTTAAGCTACTTAAGGTACCTACTTCAACTACTAACATAACAATTAATAAACATTTATAAATTCATTTTGTAGAGGTAGATTAGGTAGCCAGATAGCCTATAGCTATACTTAATTCAGTAAATATGTATTTTAAACATAAGTGCAAAGTGTATATAAATATTGTTAATCAAAGTGATTTAACACTAATAACGTGCTTGTTAAATAATTAGTGCATATTTATTGCGTTTTAGCGAATCAGTAATTTTTTCAGATTATAATATGTTCTCTTGTCGTTACAATGTTACATAATATACTTATTAATGACTATTATTTTATTTATTTACATGTTAAAATTATTTGGGAATATATCTTACTGATGAGGAGCTAAAAAATATTTTTATATTCTTATCTTGTTAGGAAACCAACTAAGTACCTACAGGAATGGTAATTTGTAGGTTCTATAATTATCATGGTAAGTATAGGTACCTATACACTATTTTAGGTGAGTTATACTTACTCTAAAGAAAGTATATTTTGTGGAATGAGCATGATAATTCGTTGTATTATTACTTATAATTAGTAGAGACAAGATTTAATGTTTTCCCATATTCTTTTTGACTTTTTACAGTAATGTGTATTGGACATTTTGAGTCAGCAGGTATAGACCCGACAATTAGGGTACCTACCTATCTAGTTCATTGTCACCATAAAAATATAAATTTGAAAAGTTGTCGAATAATTACAATTAATAAAATATTATAATGATTATTCAGAAATGTCTTATTTTATCCATTTTCAATATTACAGATTTATTTGTTTATTATAGTTCATTAAAATTACAATTAAGCAATTCATATTTAATTGACTTCAAAATTGATGAAATTTTGGTGTGGGTACCTACTTTTATAATATTTTGAACGTTCTTAGTTTCAAATATTAATGCATTAGTATAAAATACGATACCTATCCATAGTGAGTAGTTTGTGTTGAAAATTTTCCAATTGATAAATACATAGGTACCTATTTTAAAATTTGATATCGAATAAACGTTTAAAATATTGCTACAACCAAAGTAGTTTTACTGGTTCTACCTTGGGCTTTATAGTACCTACCTAATAACTGAACAAAAATAAGAGAATGAATTTATGTATGATTGTTTTTCCAATACACATTCTAGAAGTAAAAGAATATGGGTCTTGTGTTTAGGTAGTGGGTATTTATAGCTATACCTACGCCTACACTTATATATAAAAATTATATATATACAATTAATTATCCAGTCTCTACTATTGTTAAATTAGAATTTGTATGAAATTAGTGATCAAAATAGCACCTCATTTTTTAGGACGGCATATAAATTAATTGGTAATATCACTAGTACCTCAATAATTTATGGTACCTCAAATAACATTAAATGTGTTTTCTTCTTGTACTGCTTTGTGATGAAACTTGTTTAAATAGAAAACAAATTTATTTTATTTTCAATTAAAAAATCCTTCAGTTACGTTTTATCATGCCATTATGTTAGTATAAAATTAAAAATCTGGCATGATTAGGTAGGTAAAGAATAACGATTGTGAACTTTAAAATATAAATTATTACAAAACTGTGTGGTAGCCGGGAGGTAATGTGGTATCAAATAATAAGGAGGAGCCACCTCCTCCCAAGTCAATATTTTCGAGGAGAACATAATATTATTAATTTTTAATTCCCTCCAAAGGAAAAAAACTTAATTTATGCCTAGTAAAAAAAAAATTAACAATTCAAATTGTATAGTTAAAAATATTTTTCCAATATCGTATCTTATAATTTATATAACCGAACTATATTAACACTAGACTACATCTTATTATTATATTATAATTGGAATAATTAAAATAACTTCAGACAAAACAAAGATAATTAGGTATAATATTTTAATATAGGTAATAGAACCTTAAATCAATTTTAAACTTTTTGAACAATAATGTCCTTTGTATCCGTGTCATTTTTATAGGTACATCAATATCGATAAATAATTGTTTGGTAAATTGGCCAAAATAAAAATACTTATTAGGTTTATAATAATATGTACCTACGATGACACATTGACACGATGTACCTACTGATGCTCACCGAGAAATCACATACGTTTTTTATAAATATAGGTTGGTACCTAGATATGTACCTATAAACTGGTTAGCCAAATTGGAGTTTCCGATTACAATTAATATACGAGTGCGTAATTTATTAAATATAGGTAATACCTATGGAGATCGTGAAGTTTGTTTTTGGCATTTTGCACCTTTATATATTTAGTAGTAGGGGAAGTGATGGCCTAGTGATGGAAAATGATATAATTTTGTGTATCGATACCGTTCGATTTTGCCGATATTGTATCGTGATATCTTACAGAAAATATTTTTAAATAATTTTAAATATTAACGACTTAGTACTGATTAGTTATTACTTATTAAAATTAATTATTAATTCAAAAATTTGGTTTACATTGCTAATTGACGATAAGAAAAAAAACTTGTTACGATAATTCCCGATATATGGTATAATATCGATATCGAAAATTTGTCACGAATTTATCGAAATATCGACATTGTTGCCCATCACCAGTCAGTAAGTATATTATTTTCTTACGCTATTGACTTGAAACTAGCTGTCTCTTGCACTTGAAATCACAATTATGTTCTTTGCATTTGTACAGGTAGGTGCATTTAATTGAACACGTACATATTATATTATAATAAGTATATACAATTTTTATATAACATTTATGGTTTGAAATTCACATGTTTCTGTTTCATCTCCTTAATATGTACCTAAGGTATACCTATATCTCCTCCGCATATTGTTCCTTCGTATATTATTGTGACATTATTCTGATTCGGCTAATTTTTAATCTCGTTATATTTTTATTGGTCCTTATTTCGTAAAATATATCATATAATTATTATGTGAACTATATTATATCACATTCTATAAATGACAACGCGCGACAGTAATATTATATTATAATTGAAACGAAATTAAATCAGAAATATTGTTTGACATTTGTGGCATTCTGTCATGAAATGTACATATTGCTAATATTCTTATTTTTCCTGATAGGCCCGATAAGTACCTAAATAGGTTCTTTATAATGGCATCAACATTTAAATTGATTATAATATTAAATATAACAAAATACGTTTCAAACTTATTATACAATAGGTAATCTTAGAAATATTTTGTTTATATATATATATATATAATAGGTAGGTATTTAACAACACCTATACATAAAATTCATAAAATATAATAGGTACATATAAGTACGTAATATATATATTTTGATAAACGAATAATAATAATAATATAGTTTTAAATAATTAATTATAACAATATTTTGAATTTTATAATATTAAACATATTAATAAACATTTATTAATAAGTTTCACAGCCCCCAATCAATCAATAAACCCTTTATCCGAACTTTTGATAGGTTAGTAATATCATTTACATACCCTATAATAAGTTCTACTCAAATATTATATTATATTTTTAAAAAATAATCAATAATGAATTTTTTCAAATTTAAATTATTAACGTGTATTTTAAATATGTTTAAAAAATCGAAAAAAAATGTATTAAATATAATTTTTAGAATATTGTAGTCAAATCGGTGTCGCAATAATTACCATGGGGGTTAGCAAGGTAATTGGCTCTGTCGATTGCGAATTCGAAAAATTACCTATATATTTTTACGAGTCACGATTTAAGTTCACAAGCTTTTGTATAGATTTGATAACCTTGAGGCCAAAAATTCTTTTGGGACACTATTGCGACACTGACTAATTTATGCTTTCCATGAAATATCCTCAATAAGACAAACTTGAGAATGGCCTTATAGATATTTTTAACGTTTGTTTTAACGTTTTTGTAGTAACTTTACCCGATTGAATAAAAAAAAACAAAAAAAAAAACATTCAAATCAAAGTATTAAAAAAATTGATTAGGCAATCTATAATATTATTATAGAAATATCAAAAACACGTTTTTGAATAAATTTAGTGATAACTAAGGCTCGGATTTCAATGCATTTACATCTTTTTTTGGACATTATTACTCGTTGCTTCCCGAGCTATAAATATTTTTCAAGTACTCCATGTTGTAACTATAAATTTATAATTTTATACTATTCGGTTTTATGTTTTTTGGGGCAATTTTGACGTTTATAATGCATTTTAAATTTTTTTTAAGACATTTTTAATCTATTTCTCGTATTATGACTAAAAAATTGACTTAATTGAAATATAAATATAGTACTTCGTAATATAAATCTTTTTCATTTTGAATTGTATAACATCAGGTAATCTTCAGGTCAAATTTAATTATCATTGTAAAGTGTAATACACATGTAATTATTTACTAATTTTTTTATCTATATAAACGTACTTTTGCAATTTTACATATTAAATTCGTTTTTTGAAAGGGCATTTTTTAGAATATTTAAGACATAAATGAACATTTAAATCCGAGCCTAGTGATAACGAATAAAATGTCATATACCTAATGAGATACGTAGGAATCACCCACAATTCACTTTAAAAATATTAATTGAAATGGTATGAATTTATATTCATATTGTTTTAGAATTTTCGCTTGTATATATATAAAACCCCGTAAAAATCATTTTAGATTCTCACCAAATATCTTAGGTGTAATCTTGATAATTTGTAATTATTATAATAATCACATGTGTACTTACTATAGGTAGTTAACTTATTCATTAAATAATCTACATCTACATAAGGTACATTGTGTAATATATAATGTGTCATGTGTATAATGTCATCGTACGCGCGTATATACTTACCTTATGTTAATTCAATGGTCTTTGGAGTGTTGAGTTTTCGTTTGTTTCTTCCAGATCTGTTTGAAGGAGAAATATCGTTTGACGCATGCATTTGGCTTCACCACCGAATCGTTGCCCGCCGAAGTCATTGTTAGATTATCCTCCATCGGAGTCGCTAGAAGCTCGTTGTCCACTGGAACCGTCACCAGATCGTTGCCCAATGCAGCCACATCTACTGCCATTGTCGGAGCCGCCACCGTTTGGGCCACCTGCATCACCGAAGATGACAACCCTGGAGCCGCCACCATCCAAGCTGCCACCGCCGGAGACGCGACCACTGAAGCTGCCACCATTGAAGCCACCACCGCCGGAGCCACTAATACTGAAGCCACGGCCGGAGGAGCATCCACCACCCGTTTTGGCTTGACGATGCAGCGTACTATGATCTTGTTGCTCATTACCACCGCTTGCTTGTAAAAGCGATCAAACAATCCAGTGCCCTTGATGTTCTTCCGTTCTAATGTATAATTGTCAACTAAATCGTTGACATATTTGTCGTTGACCCACTGGTCACTAAATGGATACTCGGGTGATGTAAATGGACAGTCGTCGATGTTGCATGGGCAGTTAGTTGATGTGTACGGCCAATCGGACTTGTTATATGGACAGCTGAAGGCCGCATTTGAAGAACAGCAGCCAATAGCCCCGATTGAGCAGCAATCGACGATCGCTGGACAATATTCAACGGCCGTTATCTGACAACAGTTGTCATCCTCCATATGACACTCGACCTCGACGGGTTTGAGCTCTGAACACTTGATGGGTTCTAACTGAATCATGGTTGCTTCAAGAGACTGCAGTGCCATCAACGCTTCGCATGCTTCTAACACCAATAGCTTACGCTCTTTTTTTGAGACAAAATGGTGTAACACGTCCCGCATGATCGTATAACAAGCGCTGTACATGGCGTTGAGTTCTTTATCTTCGGAGTCGTCACATTCGTCTTCGGTGTCAAATAAGTCTAGTTTCTTGTATGTATTTTTCTTGTTCCAGTTCCAGTGGTACAGCTGCCTTATCATCTGGCTAAGCACTGTGTTCTTTAGTTTTGCATACAGGTTGAACTCCTGCTTGACCGCATCCATGTCATAACTGCAATCGCCATTAACCGCCGATGAATACGGCACCAACAATTTTTCATCACTTTTTTGACTAATGCTTTTTTCTACTCCACCGTTGCTTCCCTTTTCTCCACCACTATTGCTTCCTATATTTCCTCCATTGTGGCTTTTATTTTCTCCTGCGCTGTGGCTTCTTATTTTACCTCCTTTGTGGCTTTCTTTTTCCCCTGTACTGTGGCTTCCTTTTACTTCTCTACCATGGCTTTTTTCCAATTGTGGACGGCGTCCATCTTGTCTTACAATTATTCTTACTCCGTCACGTCCTCCATTGCGACTTTCGTCTCGTATTTTATTGCGGCTCACGTTATTTCTTCCATGGTGGCTTCCATCTCGCTTTTCATCACGTCCTCCACTGAGACTTCCGTTGTGTCTTCTACTACTACGTCTTCCATTGCTACTACTTCGGCTTCCGTCACGCTTTCCACTGTAACTTTCGATACATCCTTCACTGGGGTTCAAGGACTGCATCAATAAATGCCCCCTAATTTTGATCTTAATTTGTCTTATGCTTAACACTTCGGTTATGTTTTCGACAATAGTGAAGTTTTCCGGTATACATGATGACGGTACCACTGTCCTCATGCCTGGTATCCAATGCGAGTTGTTGTCGACGCTGTACAAAACCAGTGGTGGTCGGATACCCTTACCAAACACTATGCCTGTCCGGTCCGTTTCGTTGTATATGTACATGTCGTATCCATAATCATTAGCGATTACCGCTAATTCCTCGTCTGACCACCAGTAGTTTGGCAGATTTTCCAGGCCAAACATATAACATATTTTGAGCATTAACGATTTCGGCTTGATATTTCTTCCTGCCATGTACAATCCGTCACCCAACGCTTTACATATCGCATGCAATCCACAGTTACCGTCACTCGGCACGCTAGGTCCTTTTTTATAGTATTTAAATGTATTTAAAATCCTTTGCTTTGTATCAGCTATTTCGAGGTCTCTATCCATATTGCGGTGTTTGAATCAACAGTTTCCAGTCTATTGAATATATTATGATGCCTACTTGTATACGCCTTGATGGATACTCCTGACAGTTAGGGGCTCTTACTTATGACACAACGTTCTAAAATTAAAACATTTAAAACATTTATTTTAATAATCTATAGGTTATATTATGTACTATATACGGCTAAATATCTGAGGCAATAGTACGTTTTGGAACAAACGATTTAAGAGGACGCCTCACCCGCATATTATGTTGTCTCCGCCTTACAAGTGCGTAATATAGTAAATTGTACGCTCAGCAGAGCAGTTAGTTTAAAAACTAGAGTGAATTGACCTCTCATAAAATTTAAATGTAAGATTATTATCTAGGCAATCTCATGGGATTTTTATTATATTTTAATTTTAAAGCGAGTTACAAAAAATTTACAATTTTAAAATACTCATAACTCACTATAAAATTAAAATATAATGAAAACCCATGAGATTGCCTAGATAATAATCTTACACGTGTTCTGCTGAGCGTACAATTTGTTAATATGTTACGCACTTATATGACGGAGACCATATATACGGGTGAGGCGTCCTCTAAAAACAATTAAGTACTTAAAATATAGTCATGGATTGAACTGGAGCTGGGCTTGAGTTAAAAAATGAAATTTTTACGACTTTTTAAAATTTTAAAATTTAAAATTTGTAACATAATATTATTAACTTAATTCCTACTTACTATACATTAACGATTAACCGAATGAAAGTGTATGAAACAAAAAGATAGCTTTCCTGATGAAATAGCAAATTTTGATTGCAATTAAGAATTAATTTGTATAAGTCATGATGAGGAATGAGGTTAATAATAATAATTAAAATACATTTTGAAATATAAATGCAGCTTTTTTTTTGAGAAGGAATAGAATCAATAATTGTTTCAATATTTTTTATAAAGCCTCTATTAATATATTTAAGTATCGCTAAATCGATGTCCATTAATAGAATTTCCGAAATATATTTTCTTGCTTCAGACTAGAGCAACTTCTTTCAATCGAAGCTGTTATCGCAAGTAAGTTTATGTATAATATATAGGTATTTATTATAATGTTTTAACATGGGGAATGATATGTCCAGACTCCAGAGTAACACATTAATACGTCCAGTGGGCAGTTAGTGCTGTCTTTTCTGTTTTCCATAACTCAAATTATTTTGTTAATATGGATGTAAGGGAAATTAAATTGTAGTTATAAAAATAATAAGCCAATAAAAATTAAAAAATAGGCCCCTTCATACTCCTAAATTGCAACTAATTTTGAGAACATTTCTAATTTTAGGTTTTTTCTTTTACTTGCACTTTACCGTTGAGCCAAATTTCATGTTTCTTCTTCTACTTCTAGAGAAGTACCTATTATAATTTTGATGATTGGACAGTCAGTCAGTCGGTAAAAAAATTAAAATTTTGAAGTGCTCCACTTTTGAAAAAGCTTAATATTAAGGGTTCAAATTTGTACAATGACCTAAGCTCGTACGTGGTGATTATTGTATATTGGTTTTAATGTAGGTATTATTCGAGGGTTATTTTAGTATTTATCTGTGCAGATATAATAATAAATAATATTATATAATACTATGGATTTTTCAATTAATTTCGGACTATATATTGAAATGTACCTACCTATAGTAAAATTTGATGTAAAACTATTAAAGAAGTCCAAAACAATGAGTTCTATCTTTAAAACTTTTTTTATTATCCTTTAAGTTGTATATTATCATTTAGGTATAACAAATGTATATAAGAATATAGTGCTTTAAGTACCGAAGGACATAAAAGCATTTTATCCGGGGCATTTTTAGAGTTTTTTTATGGGAATTACAATCTAAGGTGTTATTATGTAATTTACAAAAATAATAATTATTAACAGTTTTAATTAATTCTGTGTTTATACTAAGAAGGTTAAGAAGGATAAAGGCGATTAAAAATTATAACAGAAGTCGTAAGTTGTACGTTTTTATCAGTTACATCTTTTAACTGTGATAATGGATAGTCATTTTTATTTTAAAATCTTAAAATATTTTATAGCCAAGACGTGCTCACAAGAATATTTTAAAAGTTATTTAAAAAAAAAGACTCTGGGGTGGGATATATACCCATACCCCTCCACCCACTCCATAATAACGCCACTGACTTGCTAGGAAAATAATATTATGTTATGTCATAACAGCCATTGCATTTATGTAAAAAATATAATGTATAATACACTTTCTGATTAGTTTTGACTTTGGATTTAAGTTTTACGTTATAGAAACGGTAATATCAATGAACATTAGCATTCCCTATAAGTTTCCAAGTACATATACAAATATTAAGACATTTTTCGTATTAAAAATTAAATTGTGCCAGACTATTTTCTGAATTAGCGATCAGAAATAAGCGATAACCAGGTTAAGTATTTTTTATATTAATGAACAATATTTTGAATTAATAAGACCAATTATAAAATCTAAAGTAGACTAATGTGAAGTGGATCAGTGTCGGCCTGGCACACAGAAGGCTCATTGATCAGTTTTTTTTAAGTGGCCCCATTATAAAATACAAAATTTACTTGACATTTTGGGGAAAAATGCCCACTACCTTTTTCCTTTAAAAATACAATTATTCAAATTTTGATTTATAGAATTTTTAAGTAGGTATACCTATAGAAAAAATTTTGTTCTAATATTAGAGTGTCCTGTGGCTATACAAATTTCTATTTTTCAAATGAGAAACTCCTTTTTTACTGAAAAGTATTTAGCAGATTATGTTCTTGTAAATGTAAACGTATCTAAATGTACATTAAAAAGGGTTCCTATTTTAAAAACAGAAGTTTGTATTGCAACAACATCATTCTTAAATGGTATAAAAAATCTCAAGCATTCAAAAATCTTCATGAGTATTTAGAAATTCTAAAAATCAGAATTTGAATATAATATGTAAAATTTAAGTAAAAAAATAGGGCAATCATAGGTACTTAAAAAATCACTAGGTATGTATAATATTAACGCAAAGCGTAACGAGGGGAATCATTCATTAAGTAATAAACTATGAAATTATTGAAATATTTTAAACTGCAAAATAATAAATAATAATTATTAATTACGTAGAAACGAAATCATGAAAACCAAAATTATATTTATATAGCCTATAGAATTTTAACTTTGAAGACAAATCCATAAGCTATATACCTATGCATAATATTATTCACTTAAACTTTCAAAAGTAATTGTAAAATTTGTATCATTGTTTAATATTTAATTATATATACATATAGGTATAAGGAGATGTATTGTACTATAAATCATACATATTTTTGTATGCAACATTTTCATGATCGATGAATTCAACAGCGGAGCCGCTGCAGTGTGGGTGAGCGGGGCCCTCATGGCCTCGTCTGAGCACATTGTTTTTAAGGAGCTTAACTTGCAGTACCTAGCACAATTCATCTAAAAAAATTATTACTTGAAACTTGTACTATTATAATTTGTAGTGCCCTGCTCACACTATAATAATAGGCAAACATCTGGGCCCTGTAAAGAAAAATTGCGTGTGGTTAAATATATCGGTAAATACTTTACGGGGTCCTTACTCCCTATATATAGACCTGGCACACGCCAAACAAATAAAAAATAAAGCTGCTAAGTGGATTTTGCTCTGCTGTACAGTAGATTACAAGTGGGCCAATGAATAATGAATTGTATTAAACTTGTACGAGACCCTAAAAAAATTGGAGGGGCGCTTGGTGCGTTCGCGGCCCAGCGGCCATAGCCAGGTGGACATTGAAGTGGATATACAGCTAAATATTATTGTGTAAGTTGTGGGAAATATTGCGTATAAAACGTTATCCCTGTCACTTTCCTATCTATCAGTATAACTATACTTACATCATTGCTCCTAGGCCGTAGCTGAAATACATTTTTGGGAGGGGTTGAAAACCAAATTAAATAATATAGAAATCAAATTTTAAAAAAATGTACCTATATGACTAGAACTTTGATGAATTTTACGGTTCCGGTTAATGTTCGGTTCCCAGAAAAATTAAAATTTTGGTTTTGAATTCTTTTCGGTTATTAAAAAATAAAAAATTCGTTACCTGTTTCCGTTTTATACTTATGTAAAGAAATTTGTAAAGTAAAAGTATCGGTTCCGACTTTTAAATTAATTTAAATAAGGGTTCCAGTGAGGTTTTGGTATTAAAATTCATTTAAATAAGGGTTTTGGTGAGGTTCCGGTTCCAAAACCAGTTCTTTTCGGTAAGGTTCTAGTCCCTGTAATATATTATAATAGTTCATCTAAATAAGGTTTTTTATGCATTACATGTGTAATAAATGTATACAATTGTATATAAAATAGTTTTATTACATAAAGTCTAGCAGTCTTTTGCGTAACAATCGATCTACCATCTGGATTGATTTAAATTTGTCTAATAGACAATTATAAATAATATGTACTCTCAAAAGAGCTAGATCTGTATGACGTAAGATTAGTATGATGAATTTCGTGAATGTTTTTTAATCTTTTCATGGTAGAAAAGGTGTGTTCTGGTGTTGATGTGGTAACTAGTTATGTATAGCTCATAGTTTCAAAAGAAAAGATATATTTGGAAAAATCTCAGAATTTCAATATAATTTGATTACATTAATGTATATTAAGCTTCATAACCAAATTTGGGTCAAACAGCAATACGGGTATAGAAAATCGATTACACCGTAGTCACTACAGTATAGGGGGGTTCGTTCCCCCTCCCACAAATATGACCTTGTACTGCCCACTATATTCAGTAACCCTTATTGTTAATTGGTAAAGTGCGAGTAATGGTATAGTTGGCATATGATACAAAAATAGCATTGTAATATACACGACCTTGAGTGTCAGGGTTAACGCATCTTACTTGAAAAACAAATAACTTTTATTTGTATCAATCCCTTTTTAAACATAACTTATATTATTGCATATTAACTTATAATTATCGACTAAAAACAATATGATTATAATATTGTAGTTTATCTATTATAATTTTATAATATTATCAATACATAAATATTAAATATACATAATATTATATACCTATTTAAAGTTTAATATTATGTTATCTTATTGAAAATTTAGATCTATTAAATAAAAACTAATTTTAAATATGAAATTAAAAAGAAATCGAATTACCTGTTGGACCACCACACTGACGAGAGTAGAATCTCTGCACGCGGGCCAGTGAATCGGACGGAGTTTCCGCAGCAATTGTCACTGCAGCTTGGGTGTCTGCTGGTCAACCACCCACCAGAGCTCGAAGGTCGGCCGTGGCCTCCCAAATCTCGAGTTGCGCATAGTCCACAAATATTGAGTGCTTATAATTTATACTGCGTTTCAGATTTCCAAAAGCAATATTGTATACCTACATTATAACGTAAAAGGTATAGCTATATAATATAAACATTAACAGAGATTCTTGTTTCATCGTACGGCATTTAGCCTCGAATGCCAACGCCAACCGCAGGCATTTATATTTATGTGTTGATGCATTTATATATATTAACTACGGTTCGCTGATAAACCTATTAAACCACGATACCCATTTATATAATTTATATACGGTTAATGGATCATGTATACCGATCAAATTTCAATCCCACCACTGCAGTATCTTATAAAATTACATCAATCATTGAACTACAATAAATATTAAATGGAATTTTCTTAAAATTCAGTAAGACTGCAGCATATAGGTACAAATGTACACCCTAATTGTCAATTTTTGTTATACTTTGCACTTAGTACTTTTATGTTTTTTTTTATAAATCATGAAGCGTGATAGGAAATTATAGCTGTATAATATGTATATTTAGTTACTTATAATGGTGGAAAGGGGTATTTTCAAAGGAGCTTTTTTGGGAGGGAGGAGGATTAAACCAACAGAAAAAAAGTCAAGAGTAAGGCACTTTAATACCTCTATATCGACTGGCTATAATTATTCATAAAGTCTAACAGTCTAACATACATCATAGTGTGCATTTATGTATAAGGTAGATACGTATTATTTTATTTTTTTATTTTATAATACATTATGTCATACAGTGGCGTAAACACAAATTTCCAACGGAGCTGGGAATTTATTAAAAAGTATAATATGTACATAATAGATATGCATAGGAAACATTTTGATATTTTGTGAAATCAAATTTAAAGATATACAACATAAAATAGGTTAGATGGGCAGAACATCTGCAATATAATCCGAATATAGACATATACACTCCGTGTACACGCATTACAGTTTCCACCTCTTCTCCTACGAATGAAAAAGAGACCTTCAATATCATTCGTAGCCCGGGGCATTCAACATTGACGTCCGTTACCCCGACAACCGTATTGTCAACCCCGCGCATTCTATCACCTAAAGCATTTCGGCAACAGAAATCGATTTTTACTTTGGCCCGCCGGGTGGCGATCCTATATATATAATATTATGTACCTCAATCACGACCCAGCCAACAGGAATATGATGTAGGTCACCAAGTGGGGTATTATTTATACGCAGTTATTTTAATAGTTATAAATCGTTGTGTCCGACTACGTAGGTGTAGAAGATTCGATTTATGCACTTGATCAATTTCTGTTTTTTTAATGTTTGACGAATTTTAGAGCATCATGATTTTTTTTATTGTTATATTTTATCTTACATTATTATATTATTCCAGTGGTGAGCGTATTTGTGGTCAAACAACGGGAGAGAGGTGATAAAACTATTTTTATACTTACCCCATTCATATTAGTGAAGGTCTCCCATACGATGCCCTAAATTTATGAAATTTTTGACATTTATTGATTAATAAAAATATCAGTGTTTATCTTTATTTAAAATAAAAGTTCTGTTTTTGATTCTACACTTTTGAAGTTGTTTAACTCAGAATATACTTTGTGCGTGATTGGAAATCAAACGTGAATAATATTTTAGTATTCGATAAAATCATGAATACTTGTATCATAGAATTTGAATCTACCTAGTGACTAGTACGAAATATCCTCGGATTATAATATTTGGTTAAATTGGAATGACCTATATCACGAAGATTCCTCTACTTTTTATAGCTATAATAATATAATTTTAAATTTTAAAAATACAATTTTACTACGTAACTATCTAATTTTTCTTTTTCTTAATTATTAAAAGTTTATCTTGAATGTTGGATCAATATTTCATATTAAATAAATATTTGCTATTTTATTTATTTAAAAAAAAAAAAAATGTTTTTGTTTTGTTTTGTAGGGGAAGAAATTGTAGGTTTTAGAAAACACGTGTGTTTTGGGTTTGGCAGGTTTTTTATTGGGCACTCGTAGGTATTTTCCATGCCCAAGTGAGGGATGGCTGCACTTCTCTCCGGAATCGTGACTTTCCCGAAGAAAAATGCCGCCTGCGGCCGAGGTTTTGAACCGGCGTCGGTGCGCGTCACAACTGAAGCCTTAGTCCACTCGGCCACTCCGTTCCCCTCTTTTTATTTTATTAGTTCTTAAAAACCAGTATTGAGCAAGTATTATACAATATTATTCAACAATAACTGTATTGATTTCAGGAGAGGATTTTATCCACTCAATTTATCGGAAGATTGTGTCCTAGTCGTTTTGCTTGTGGACAAAATGTCCTACTTATCTGAAGAAATTATGTCAGTTTACCATTTATTTAAGTTGGGGTATGACATATGCAATCTCACAATAGTTTTTCAAAGACAAAAATGTACTTATATTGAACTAAAATAACTGAATTATGTCGGTCAAGTTGACACCGACACAATATGCTATGACTATAAAACTCGTATCGACATTTTGATAGCAATTTTCTAGATTTTTCTAGGCTATTTAAGAATTCTGCTAGAACTTCTGAACTTTGTAAATCCACAAACAAATATACCGGTGCCATCTTTGTGGGTACCCAGGTATATTGTCTGATTCCAAAAAAAAGTCATACCAGTTTGTTCAGCCGAATTTTCTAGACCTTGATAGGGCGTTTTAGGAATTTTCTAGGACCCCTGCTAATCTTGGGGGAGGGATCAAATTTGGCGTCAACACTGGAACATGGTTCGATTCCAAAAAAAAATAACTTCAAATTAATCTGCCGGATTTGCTAGATTTTGCTGGGATGAATTTGGATTTTGCTAGGACTCCTGCTAACCAGTTGGGTTAAAAAAGGCTATAGTAACTTTCAAAATGCTGACATGAGAATAAAATTACATGAAACAACCGAAAAAAATATTATGGCATCTATTAAAGTAGCATACAGACAAGCAGATTTTCCACTAATACCTTCTTTGGTAGAAAATGACAAGACACATATTGCACACAACAAAGAAATAATTAGACATTTAATTGACATTACTTTATTTCTTAGCAGACATTGTTTGTCTTTTCGGGGACACAAAGAGAATAAAAATGAGGATATTCGAGGAAATTTCAAAGATCTAGTTGCACTGTTAGCTAAATACTCTCCAGCCTTAGCATCGCACATAACTGAAGTTGAAATAAAAGATAGAAAAACACATAATTTTTTGTCCTGGCAAAGGCAAAATCAGTTAATTCAAGCTATCTCAACAAAAATTCGTAGCAGCATTCAACAAGAACTATTGAGTGCTACATATTTCAGTGTTTCGTTGGACATTACTTTTGATATATCAAGGAAAGAACAATTATCTCTCGTATTTCGATATATTAATAAAGGAATAATATGTGAACGACTCGTCGCAGTACGTGAGACGCTCCTTACAACTGGACAGCATCTTTTCACTATGTTCAAAAATATTTGTGAAGAAATAAAGTTAAACTGGAGACAGCATCTTGTTGGTCAGTCATTTGATGGAGCTGCCTCAATGCGAGGCACTTATAATAATGGACTTCAAGCATTTATTAGAGAACAAAATTCAAGTGCAATATATGTTTGGTGTTATGCACATCGTTTTAGCTTGGTTGTGGTTGACGCTGTAAGTAGTTGTCTCGAAGCCCGTGATTTGTTTGGGAACCTAGAGTTACTGTTCGATTTTATTGGAAGTAGTAAGAATTGGTCTTTATTCTAATTTTCAAAAACCCATTACCCTGGAAACCCTCAACGGCGATTAAAAAGAGTCACCACAACACGTTGGTCATCTCACTCATCTGCTCTTGAAACTGTTACTGATACATTTGATGCTTTAATTGATATACTGGATGATTTACAAAATGATCCCACCGGCCACCACTGATCGTGTTTGCTGTGTAAAAGCAAGTAGCTTAATGGATTATTTGTTGTCTGAGTGTTTCATATTAACAATTTTGTTGTTCACTAATATTTTTAATAATATTACAAGTCCATTGAGTAAATTTCTTCAAGGTAAAACTTCTGATTTGTTAGCTGCTGTAAATTATGTAAAAGATGCACTCACGAAAATAGAAGACCTTCGATGTGACAAACATTTTGATGAGTTATTAAAGAATAAAAACAAATTCATTGAATCAAAGAAAAATAATTTTTCTTTCACTCCAATTAGACAAAATAAACGTATTAGACGTATTAAAATAATGCCAGGTGAGAATTCATTAGATGAACCAATATATAACGAACCCGGACATTTCGCCGCGACCGTTTCGCTGCTGTACCTTTTCGCCGCGAAGAGCTAACCTCCCCACAAAATATCAATAATACCAATTATGTACCTACCTATCATTTAATATAGGTATAACAATAGGTATTAGGTACAAAGATTATACAATTTTTTCAAACCTCACCACCCGAATATTTCATGCGTTTATCCCCGATAATCACATTTTTGATTTTGAAATATAACTTTCGATATGTTTCTCAATTCGAATCAGATACATTTTATCACCCCTCCTACTGGAATTCACAGTTTTAATTTCCGTTTGTGCATAAATGCGCAGCTCATAGGCATGCTCACGAGGGGGAGCCATTCGTTTTCAGTGCTTGCACTCTGTTGGGCCGGGGGAAAACGCTTTTATTTTAGAATCCATAATAAATAATAATATATCAAAGTCCCACAAAACAATACTTTTCAGAAAGAAAAAATAACAACATATTTTGTGGGTAGGTTAGATACGTTCACGGCTTAATGGCACGTAACAATAATTATGAAATTATTATCTAGGTATATATGATTTTTAATAGACATGCAAATGACAAATGTACCTACAATTAATACAATATCCTGACCGTTTAATGTAATTATTAGTTCGTAATATTTAGCCTATATTGCTTTGTTTGGCACTACAGATATAGATATTTGATACCCTCCTATGTACTTCCCACGGGCCACGTACAAATCCAAAATTGAACTTTATTCATATTTGTTACATAATGCATACCATGTAAGAAAAGGCACTATTAACTATTTAAATAACTAAGACTAAAAAAAAATGTTTGTTTCAAAATAAATATTATACAATTTTTAGAAAATTATTTTATCGTGAATTGAGCAAACCCATGCACTTAATAAAATTATATGCTACAAAGTCAAATTAGAGGATTCAGCCGTATTAACTATTAACATATTAGAACAAATTAGGTCAGGATTGGTAGGTACTCTCTGAAATTATTAAAACAACATTGTTAAATCATTGATTGTTACATAATTAATTATTAATTTAATTGATTAATATTTAATATAATATTTACGTAATACTCCTCGCATTTAAACACTAAACAGTGTACCTATAATACCTGCAATATAATATAACATAGGCAAGTGACAAGTGTACCTATCTATGATTTATTTGGTGACCCATTCACCATTGACCATTGTATCAAATATCTAATATACATTATACACTGTTCATAATATATCACACTGTAATGATTTTTATCTGTCTCAACAATGGAAAACAACTCAAACATAATCCCAGTAGTTTTCAAAAGCGCCGGGAAAAACAA
>NC_042493.1:84481736-84484689 GCF_005508785.2 Acyrthosiphon pisum
ACATTTTCAGTTTTCAATTTTTTTAGTTTTTTTTTCTATAAATATCAATAAAGTTTTATCTGTTGGGCCAAAAAGTGTATAAATTTAATACAAAGCTCCTGATATATTGTTACAATATCAGTTGAAACATATTAAAAATACATAGGTACAATTTTTTTTTATAAGCATTTGAAGTTAAAATGTTGACAAAATTTATCAAATTTAAAATTGAATAATTATTTTGTAGTTAAAAATTTATAAAATGTTCAACTTTTATATCTAAGGATTGAAAATTTAAAACAAGATTCCACGTAAATATTTAATTCTGTTGCCAAAAATTTTAAGAAATACATAAGCACAGTTTATTTTTATAGTCTTTTTAAGTTCAAATTTGGACGAAATTACATATTAAAAAACCTGGAATAACTATTTTATTTATTTTGTTGTGATTGTAATGATTGTATAATATTATTTGTGGGTACTTGAAACTACTAAATTATACTATTATATATCTATGACAATACCACGGTTTGTTGTTGATGTATAACGCGTTGGGTATTGTGATATGATTAATTTGGAATTTATTATTAATACCTATTATAGGTCAATTTTTTTTTAATACTATAGTCTATAGATAAGTATAACTACCTATAATAGGTATGTCTAATACCTAGACTGACAAACCGTCTCCGCTCAGAATCTTTTTTCTTATACAGTGATATTATATCATTGAATTCAAATTTAATACTACGCCATTATACAGTGACCCACTTATAACCTACTGTACAGCAGAGCGACATCCACTAACCCACCTTTTTGGAGTTATAAATCTATTACTAATAACTTGTTTGATTGTAGCGGATATTATACATCAGACAATATAATATATTATATAAATTCTTCAAACGGAATATTAGAATATTTTAATTTTAATCATGCAGCCACGCCTAATTATTTTATTACCATAAAAAAATTATATTTTTTAACATTTATGTGAATAAGTTTTAATAACGTCCAACAATTTTAACACAGTTTACTGTGTACAACTTTTTATTATTCTCAAGCAGAAGTGTGATTTACATTTACAAGTACCTAGGTACCTAGCTCAATTGTTCATTGGAAATCACTATTATTTAATTAATCTATTATTTCTTAGATTTTTCTTCTTTTTTATAAAAAAATATATACTTGTTTATCATTTTGATCAATAATAAAAGTAAAATATATTTATTAGGTTAGTATAGTATATAAATAGTATTCGGAGGCGTGTGGCCGTTTTAATTCCGTGTAGAAATATTTATTTCTTAATATGGGGAGTGTCTGCCTGGATAATTTTCAATGTGCCACTTTACAAAAAAAATTTTAAACGGTCCGCGGCGAAATGGTACAGCGGTGAAACGGTCTGCGGCGAAAACGTCCCTACCGATCAATTTAAAGTCAACATGTACTACACCACCTTATATATTATCACGACACAAATAAAGGAACGATTTAATGAAAACTCATAACCATTATTAAAAGATCTTTCAAATTTTCAAAGAACAAGAATTCAGGAAATTGCTGAAAATAATTCCAGTATGCCAATTGATGCTTTTAATGGATTGGAAGCTATTTATAAAAAATTTATTTCAGCTAATGAATTAAGGCGTGAATATTTACAATTTGTAAATATATATCTTACATTTGAACCATTGACAAAACTTCCAAAAAAACTTCATGGTGATATTGATTCAATTATACACTATGAAACTGATGATGAGGAGATTGATAACGACGAAGAAAAAAACCAAAAGCATTTTTGTACTAAAAACACAATAAATTATACTTATAATGTGTTTTATTTAAATGGCCTGAAGGATATATTTCTTTCTGTTTATGAAGCGTTGTCAATTGCTCTAACACTACCGGTATCAAGTGCATCGCCCGAAAGGGCATTTTCGAAATTGAAGTTGATCAAAACTAGGTTGAGAAGTACTATGGGTGAAGAGCGGCTGGAATCATAAATGTTGATATCCTGTGAAAAGGACATTACTTTATGTCCAGATGAAATTATTACCACTTTTTCAAATAACAGTATTATCTTAAAAAAATTATTGTAATAGTATATTTGAAAAAGTTTATGTCCTTGATAAAACAGTTTTTATATTATACGTTTGATACATTTTATCAAAATATTATTTTATTTTACTCCTATTACCACTACTTAAATAATATTTATAGTGCTTAATTTATTTGTTAAAGTTGAGTTGAATCTACTATTCTAATCCTATACCTAAATATTTGTGTTTCAAATTGCTGCATTTGATTCAAGAAATAAAACTTTGTTTCTTAGAAGTCATGTAATTAATTAATTTGATTCAGTAATAATATTCACTATTTCACTGTATCTTTTGTGAAAGTTAAATTATAAAAAGTATTAGTAAGCACTAGGAACTAGCTACTAGGTAGGTACGAGGTAAATAATATTTAATCATAAATGTAATAAACAATTAATTTGGTATTTGCCTGTACCCTAATTTTAAATAAATAAATATAAATAAATGTATAATATTATTTAACTCGAAATTATATAGGTAAGTAAAATATAACACAACTGCAATTTAAATTCAACAGTTATGAGCAATTTAAGTTTTCAAGTTGTGGGGGTTGCAATATTGAACCTTTGAGGCCTATACTACATATTTGATTTTTTGGGGCTAGCAATTTTTTTTTTGGTGGGGGGGATTTTTAACACTCGCCTAAATATATCTATGGGTGGGTGGGTGGGTGTCATAATGAAATGTTTTCACCATAGGCGTAGGGTGGTCAATTTTTTTGGGGGGCTTTAGCCCTTCCAGGGAAAAGATTTAACAACCCCCCAACCGGTACATCTGCAAATTTACATAAAAAATACAAATAACGTGTGACAATCAAAGGTTTTATTAAAATATTCTATTTTTTTTTTTTTACTGTTACAACATTAAACGTCTATTTT
>NC_042493.1:84485381-84515929 GCF_005508785.2 Acyrthosiphon pisum
AAGCCCCCCCTAACTACGCCTATGTAACAACTTGTCACACCTTTATTTTGGCAATCCGGCGCCACTGCACATACTAGTGAAACTTTGGACTCAGGAAGCTCTACTTTACTTAATTTTAGACTGATATAGATCCTTTTAATAAGTTTTGAAATTCTTGATCTTCTTCTAGATCGTTTGATATTTCTTCATAGTTTAAATTATTCACATTTATTTATTCAATTCTCAACATTAGGTCTGCAGTTACGTTTTGTTTACCAGGAATGTGTTTTATTTCAGTAGTAAACTGTCCGATATAATCAAGATGTCTAAATTGCCTTGGAGAGCACTTGTCTAATTTTTGATTGGAGGCATATTATGTTAGGGGATTATGGTCTGTCCACACTAATGAAATGTCTTTTGGATAGAACGAGCAAAACCATGACGTTACAAATCAGAAACAAGGAGAAGAAAGTGTCAATGGATAGATTCAAACCAGCGTATATTGAGCCACCAGCCCAACAACCCCTTAACCAAGGCCTCATATCGCAGACATTACCAATCCGGTCAGGACCAAGCCAAGACCAGTCTCCTCAAGGAAGGACAGAGGCAAAAACAGATGCACCAACCGACCAAAGAACAACCCGGAGTGGCCGCCCAGTTAAACTACCAGTGAGGTTCAGAGACTGACCCCTCAATGAAGGGGGAGTATGTGGTGCAGATGGTCAGACTGATTAATATTATTATTATTATTTGTTAATATTTTATGTTGTTGTAGCTGAACCACGGACTTATATACTTATAGTAGATATATTATATAGTATATCTTAGTCCGTGAGCTGAACCAAAACTTAGGTTATGTGAATTTATTCATTATTACTAAATTGTAAAAACGTAATCTTAAAAGATATATAAAATTTGTTACTCAATAAAATATAGTTTTTACTAAAAGAAAACATAATTGTAGAGTTGATTCTAACGCCAGATACCTCTACATATTAATGGCTGTACCACTTGCTGCGTATAATTTTAATGTATTTGATTTTTGTTGTCTGTCTATGCTTGACGGTGGTACGACTGAGATGTCTGCTCCATTGTCGACGAGGTACTTTAGTTTACTGGTGAGATCAGTTACAAATAAGCAGTTTGTTGAGCTTGCACAACCAGTCACCGCTTCAACTGGTTTGCTTCTTAGTTTTTTGCGTTGTGGAGGCTTGAGTTTATCTTGAACCAAGAGCCTTTACACATTTTCGCTTTCGCTTTGAACTTGGCATGATAATAACATAACTCGTCTTTCCTTTTTTATTTGTCATGGGACTTGGACCTTGTTCTTCTGTATTGCTTGTCGTCCCTCCTGTCATTGCTACAGCCCCGTTGACTCAGCTCTTCAATCACTTTGGTTAAGTGAAATAATTTTCAGTTCCAGAGCTGAGTGCAAGTCATTGGTTTGGCATTTGCATTGCTTCTCCGTGCTCACAGTTTCTACGGTACCTACTTATTTCACTTACTTCGTGGACTTTATCAGCCATTTTTGACAAATTAGATAGCTAATCTGTGCTGGTTGTGAGTACAGCTTTAACTTGTACCGATAGACGCTGTAACCATACATTTTTCAACATATCGTCGGCTAACTGGTCACCTGCTAACTGCTGCATCTCACGAGCAAATATGACGCTTTTTTATCACCTAGTTCTAAATCACGCAATAACTTTTTAAGCTTTTTCTCTTCCGACTAGGATAAACGCTCGGCAAGTACCTGCTTTAGTTTTAAGTACTTATTGCTTACCGGTGGTTTTTCGAGAATATCAGATACGTACGCTAGGTAGGACGTCTCTGTCTAACACGCCAACAACGTAATGAAACTTTGTCTCGTCGTCAGTGATATTTGCTGTGACAAAACCTAACTCCTGCAGTTGAATGAACCACATTTTTGGATTCTTTACCCAAGATGGTGGTGCCTTGAAATGGTGTATGAAAGTTAGCTGTTGAACTTGTTGTAGGTATTTGTTGATCATCGTCGGGCATGTTTTCCGTTTTTTAAAAAAAAGAAAAACGTTGAGGTCACCACTTTGTAGAGGTATCTGGTTAGAATGAACTCTACAGTTATGTTATCTCTTAGTAAAAACCATATTTTATTGAGTAACAAATTTTTATATATTATCTTTTACAAGCCCGGATTAAGGGGGGGCAGAGGGGGGGCATGGCCCCTGGGCCTCGAAAGTTAGAATTTATTTAGGGGCCTCTAATTTGTCCATTACTTTTTTCGTTAAAGGCTATGTAACACTAAATAAATCACCTAAAAAAAAAAATCGATGATTATTTAGCAAGAAAAAAAGCTTGTAAATTATAATTTATAAATAAAGTGATACATTAATACATTATTCATTATTTATTGCTATGTGCCTATATACCTAATATGTTCTAAATGAGGCCCTTGTACGAAAAAAAAATATATAAATAATATACAATGTATTCCAGGGTGAAGTGACCGGTCAACGTCATATGAAAGTATACCAAAAATGATGAAGAAATACCCTTTAAAGATTGAATCTTCAAAACTTTTCAATATTTTGACATAATTTTATTTTTATTTTAAAGCTATTTAATTGTCCTATAAACTGACATACGCAATTAAACCAGAAATGTGCTAATTATTTTTATTAAATTTAAAAAAAGAGAAAAAAGTTGGCAAAAATTAGTATTTTTAAAAGGAAATTGTACATGATTCCAAATTATTTATTATTAACTATGAGTTTTTGTTTTTTGTATTATAACAACGAAAATTAAACGAATGACGACCAATTAACCGATTCAATCCCAGGATAACTAAAATTGTGACGATTAACAGGAATATAATATGAAAAACCAAACTTTCAAGGTATTCTAGGTATATTAATGTGTTATTTAGTATAATTAAGCAGAATAATACAAAAAAAAACCCCATACCAAGTAATCAATTATTTGAAATAATCCACGATTTCCTTTAAAAAATGCTAATTTTTGCCAACTTTTTTCTACTTTTTAATTTAATAAAAATAATTAGTGCATTTCTAGTTCAATTGCGTATTTTGGAGTGTTGATAGGACAATTAAATAGCTTTAAAATTAAAAAAAAAATACATAAAAATGTTAAAAACTTTTGAAAATACATAAACAAATGCGTGATATGTATGATTTTGATAAAAAAAGTTTGCCTATAACTTAAAAAATAAAAAAGTTAGACCAAATCTTTAAAGGCTATTTCTTTATCATTTTTGGTATACTTTTATATGACGTCGGCTGGTCACTTCACACCGGAACATTATATAAATTAATATTTTTTTTTCGTACAAGGGCCTCATTTAAAACTTTGGCCCCTGGGCCTCAAAATGTCTTAATCCGGGCTTGATCTTTTAAGATCACGTTTTTACAATTTTTGTAATAATGAAAACAATTTACATAACCTAAGTTTTGGTTCAGCTATAGCAACATAAAATATTAACGAATACCTAATAATAATAATAATAATATTAATCGTTTTTTTCTTAAGGCTGGTATGCTGGTATGCGAGAAGCACTACATATAACTACGTACGATCTGTGCGTGTGTAAAACCACTTATCTTAAACTTAAACGAGAAGGCCAAATGTATACACGTCCTGATCATGTCAACATTCAACATTAGGAGGGGCTAATTATCGATCTTACGGGTCGGATGTACCTAGCGGTTTAAGACAAACTTTTTGGTAGTAACCATAGACGAAACTACGGGTCAGGCCAGGCAGGCCATAGCCTGACTTAATACTGCATAAAAATGTGTATATATTATATAGATATATAGCTAGCTTGAGCTAGCCGATAAATCTCTGTAGGTAGCAATAATGGTCTGGAGCGAAGCAGAACCCATCGTCAGAAATCAAGGATTCTCCGGTAAAACCAGATGATGCTCCCGTGAAAGAGGCAGATTGTCCGGTGGTGTCTAGCCAAGAAGTTTTAAGAAACCATATACTTAGGTACCCTCAGAATACCCCGGGAAAACTCTTCTATTCGTAAGTGATTGGGTATTACAAAGTGCATCCGCTATCAAGAGCAAAAAAGAGATTTTCACGCTGGGATCGCCCTCCCCCCACCATAGATACACCACTGGATCCGAAATGAAACAACCAAATTTATGAGCCACATCGTGAATTGGGTACCTAGACCAAGTAAAGCTAGACATGTAGGCACTGCAAAGAATCCAACAGATATAGTTACAATAATTAAGATTCACTGAGCTTTGGTACCTAATGATGGTTGGACGCATTTGGACGCTATACTACCAGAAGAAAAAATGCTTGGAAGACAGTCAAGACCGCGATCGCTGGGATAGGTCATTCAAGAAAATTAATCAAACATTACTCCAGCTGGCATGCACATTTGTTATTTTTTATAATCTTATAAATAAGAAAATATACAACATTGCTAACTTTCCAGTTTCCACTTATATTGTTTACAACACTGACGTGTGATTCTATTATTTCATATCGCCTTTCATCAATTTATTACCTATTTTATCCATATCTGCGATAAACACCAAATTAAACTAAAAATAGTTTAGTTCTTAATTTTTTAAGATTCATTCAAATATTTTCTAAGTTTGAGTGACATTTACAGGCAAAATACACTAGTATTTATAATTATAATACTATTGCAAAGTTGCATACAAAAATTGATTAATTTAATGGACCAAATGTGGGCAACTAAATCATGGTTAAAGCACCATTAGCTTACTATTGATTTATAAAATGTTTAGTGATTATTAATGTAACCCTGCAAGCGTTTTAGGAATTTAAAAAAAAAATTATGTAATATGAATATGTTACTCTGATTAGGAAAACACAGTAATGCTATGATTTTAAAATTTGTTTTTACAAGAAATATATAAATAATATATATTGAATACCTATTTTTAATTAGGCACTTCGATGACATTTAATTTATCTAGCAAACACTTTACAATTTAGCAATAATTCAGTTTTATGAATTAGGCAGTGTGATTTAATCAAATTTTGTCACAGTGAAAAGGATTTAAAACATAAATTGTTTCAATATTGGTTTAAATAAATACAATTGAATGTTACAACAAGAAACCTTATCTACCAACCAATTTCATTAGACGCTTACCACCAAATTAATTAATATCAAAATTAATGATATTACTACCTTATGGAACAGTGTTAGAGGCCATATGGATTAAATATATAACATATAATTATGTATATCTGATATTAATTATCGGATCAACAATACACTTTAGAAAAATGACTCAACATAATTGCTTTATGTACATAATTAACATTATACATTAATACAATAATTTATAAATGTGTAGAAAAAAAATCAATGTTTGTCATAGATTCATCAATATTTAGTATTATATGTTGATTACAATATAATTGTGTGCTATAAATCATTAAATTTTATTGACTGTTTTTTTGATGAATATTGTATATTTGTATATAATATGCCTTGAGTATTAATTTAAGTAACTTAATATTAATAAATTGCCACTAAGATAGAAAGGCTATAATTCAGTCAAATGTCGAATGCTCTATAACACACAACTGTTCAACAATACAATATAATCTAAAATGTTTATGAATACAATATATTATTAATCAACTTAACCTTTTTCGGATTTAGAAAACTATTTTTTTTCCTGTAAGTTATGATACTGAGTTTGTGATGTATATATAATTGTATTCGCATACAATATACATAAATATGTGCGGTGATATTTCTATAGAAATAAGTGTGCACTAAGAAATTAAATACAATAGTGCTATTGTATTTAATTTCTTTTAAACAATATGAGATATTAGAAATATGTAAGATTTATATACAGATTCTTGAAAATTGTAAAGATGATTTTACAGACAATTATGGATTGGTTTGACAAAGTTTACTTATTGTCTAATATACCAAAATACAACAATAATTATAAAAATACTAATAATAAATAAATTTAGATCAATGTTTAATTTGCATTTTTTTTTTGTGTAAAATACTTTCCTAAAAAACATTTTGAACACATTATAATAGTATAATATTTTATTATATATATATAATATATACAAACACATATATATATATTATATATATTAATATATGTAATTCATTTTAACATTTATACTAAATCTTAAAATAATATTTATACACTTTACACTAAAGAAATAGAGAATTGTTTTGATTTTATACGCTTGAAGTCATCAAAATGCTAGATTATTAAGAATACAAGTACAGATAAATGCAACAGTACAATTTGTTCATATGACACATAATTGAATAGACATAAGTTAGTGAGATCTAAGAGATTTTAATATAACTAAGATAAATAAGGTGTACAATATTTTAACAGTCCAGTTTTACTGCAACGGTTAGTTTAAGAAAATATTAATAAGAAGAAAAATAATTAAAAATACTAAAAATATTTTTTTAACAAAATATCATAAATCAATATAAGAAACGTATAATACATTTCTATCACTAAAATATAATAATTGTGTAACTGTTAAAATACTGTACATACATTATTGATTACTAATCGACAGCAATGTGAGGGGAAATATAAAATGATACCATCAGTGTACAATAATCAGACCATAAATACATTAAATAGATTAAGTAGTTTTCTAAAATAAATATTATACAAGTATAAATGCAATGTAAAATTATTGGGAACCAATTATAAAAAAACGCCGGATTTTGTCATTATACATGAATTGAAGCAACACAAGCAGAACAATAAGCATTGAATGGGAACTGAACTTATTTAACACAATCTTCTAAACATTGATAGAAATTAAAAATAAAAATAAAAATAAAAGTTCATACATACATATTTTAATCAAAAATAATAAGTAGTAACTTAATAATTACACATTTGTTAATAAAATTTAAAAATTCACTTTTAGACGGAGCAAAGACAAAATGTTCATTATGATTTTACGTGTTTAATAACACAATTTCTTTTAGAATATAATCTTTTAGTTAAATGTTTTTGCACTGTTTTCACATATTTTTAACATGTTTATCAGGACGGAATCAGAAAATAAACGTATTAAAATTTTATGTAAATTCTATTTGACCACGCAAAAACATATTTTAACTTAATTATTTAATTATTATTTATAGTTTATATTAGTAGTACAAAAGTAAGAAAAAAAATTATCTCAGTGTTTAATTAAAGAACAATAAAAAAAATATAAATATTAGTAATAATAGCAATATGTATACCAATTTGTACTTCCCTTATTTACAATTTGTTTTCTATTAAATGAGTCAAAACGTATGGAAAAAATGAAGATTATTAAAAGCAAAAATTCAGATTTAATAATAAAAATTAAATTGTTTGGGTAAGATATTCTATGTTACAAATATAAAAACAAAATACGTATAATTTGATGAGAAAAATTATGTTGATTTAAATGTCAAATTTTGAATCTAATTTCTTAGAAATATTAAAATAATAATGATAATATTGAATAAAATATATTGATTTTACATTTGTTTCTAAAAAAAATAATACATAAAGCAGGGCTTGAAACAGTTACCAAAATTATCAGTTACCGTTTTGGTGGCAACCAAAAAAATTGTTGATACCAGTTACCGGTTTAAAATTAGTCCTGGCATTAGTGGTAACCTATTACCAGTACAATATTCAATATTATAGGTTACCATTTAAGTGGTAAACGTTTCAAAAAAATGTCGGTTCCGATAAGCGATTGAATATTGGTTTTCTAAAAACAGATGTATTATACATATGTAGTATTGTAGTTCACAAGTAACGGTAGTTGGTACCCGGTTAAGACTTATTAAGGTATTATAACGTTTTATGTTAACTGAAAAATAGACACAGTAACCAGTAACAAAAATGTGTTTAAAAAAACGGTAAGCGATTTTTAGGTTTCAAAATTTCTGGAAAATTACCGGTTTTTGGTAAAAACCAGTAACCGGTTTTAAATCCTGTCATAAAGTTAAGTTTTCAAAAAAATAAGGGAATATTAAAAAAGAAGTTGTGTTATTTAATTGTTCAGACTAAAAGTTCAAAATGTACATAAGCCAAGGCCGGTCTTTAGTGTTTTAGTGAAATAAAATTGTTTTGATCAGCTCCTCAACAATAAAATAACTACAATATTAATTTAACAACCTAACAAATATTAAGTCGTATAGATTTTGGTGGTCAATCGTAAACTTAAGTTTGCCTAAAATAGCAATTAATATTAAAAACATTATGTGTCTATATATAATATATGTATACTGTATATAAATATTATTAAAAAAGTCAATATAATTTCTACGTAATCTGTACACATTAAAACATCTTTATCACAGGATAGAGTCGCAAGTAAATAATCAGTCTACTGTCAGCATATGGCCGCTTCATCACCTTCAAGTGTCCCAGCCACCTTATTTAATTTATGACTGAGATTAATCTTTTGACAATAAGGATCCATCTCTAATGAATCCAAAATCTAAATAATAATATAATAAATTAATGAAATACAGTTATAGTTTATACTTTTTTCGTAAAAATAAGTTGGTAGTAAATTAATGTAAATAATAGGGTGTATAATCCAATATTTAATTTATTTTAATGGTATGATTTTAATTGGTATTAAAAAAAATTTAAATACAAACTGTATCATGTAACAATATGGGGTAAAAAACTTAATTTCAAGGTCCTGGCAAAATTCTCTATATTTGTTTGTACAAATGACTATTTATAACAACAATATCGGCTAATACAAGATACAAATCAATGCCTATGTTATATATATAATGTGTGTTTAAATTAATCAATCAATATTGAAAAAAACAATTTTAGGTATAATAACCCTTCTTGGTCATCATTATAGATGCTACCAACTGCATTTAAATTTTAATATATTAAGATTGTTCGGTGCAGGATATTCAGAAATCAAAATAATTTATTCCTAATTTAACATGACACTGATTAATAAATAAAAAGCTGACTGTTAAATTATTACACCTGAAAACCTATCAAATTTCACGATTATAACAGTTTAAATGAAATAATTATTTTTTATTTAGAATGAAAACTTACTGCATCATTATATTTAGAAGCATAAATATACAGTTCTTTCAAAGCAGAAACTATGTGGAATTGGCCAAAATGTGAAACAGATAACTGTTGCATAGTTGTGCTTAGTTCTTGATCAGTTATTTGAGGTAATTTTTGAATGTCGCTATAAAATCTGAATACAAAATAATTATAATAACATTTAATATTAAGTTTAATTTTAAATAAGTCATTTTAAACTATTTAATTTTTAGTAATAAAATAGTTATATCATGTAACTACTAACAACACAATACATAATATATTTACAGTTATAAATTAAAAATGATAAAAATTATTAATACCTTAATACAGTCTCTCTGTACTGTGGTATATCTTTTGCAAACAGAAGTTTATTTGAAGGCGAATCTTTGCCTAATCTATGATCAGAAGTTGAACATGAATCCATAAATGTTTGAGCAATAACTGACAAACAAGAGTCTACTGTAGGAGTTTTGTCAATATCAAATATGAAATCTGGATTTTTAATGAAATTCACCCAAAACCTCAATGGAAGACTGTAAATTAAACGTTAAACTAATTTAGAAAACAATTATGAAAATTAAATTAAAATTGAAAAGGTTTACATTGCTTTTAAACAAAAATTATAAATTGTTTAAAAAGCTATTCAACAGTTAAAAAACTTGTAAGTACCTGTTGGACTTCCAAGAATGAACAACTTCTGGATCAATTATATTGTATTTTTTTGCAGCATCATCAAACAAATCAAACAACCACTTAACAGCTGGCGGAAGAGTTTCATTGGCTGCTAAAATTGTTGAGAAAAAATCATCAACAAATTTCTGTATTGTTCCTTTTGTTGACAATAATCTAGTTAAAAATATCTCTGGAATCGCCTTATGGGTTCTTTCAGGCATTTTATTTGTATGATATTGTTGCTGTGAATCAGTAGATCTAATTAAGTGATACACAGTACCATTGGAACTAGAACCAGTCTCAATGCCTCCATTAGTTGTTGATATAATGGGACCAGAATAATATCCAGATGTACCTAAATGAAAAATATTTTAATACATTTTGAAATTATAACAAAACTATTTCTAATTAATTACAATTATGGCACGATTGCATACAAGATTTATTGTATGTGTCATGTTGGCGTGGAATGAGAGTCATAACTGCTGTTTCTTTTACACCATAATGTGCAAGAGTGTTTAATTTTTTCCATCCACACAAGTTTTTGGTAGTAACATCATAATCTTGAAGTGTAAGGTGACCTCCCCGCCCATGGCGCCATTCTTTATAAATAATGTATGATAGTATTATTAATTAAACAGTAAGTAAACATATAAAATTTAAATTATTCTCACCTAAATCAACACCATAAACAGATGGTCTAAGAGAGAATGCTGTATTTTTATAAACAGCATCAAGAATTTTAGATTTAACTTGACTAATGGTATCACAATCTAAGACTTTACATTGCACTTTATCGTCTAATTCATCTTGCATAACATATAAATTCTGAAATATATATGTAAGTGTAGTTTATTCAGGAATAATAAAATAATCAAACAAATATTATTTGTTTAAGTTGTACTCACAACAACACGATGGTCAATTTGTTCTCGAAGTAAACGGTCTTCTGATAAACTATATCTAGCATCATATGTCAATGCATCAACTGGACCTTTTTCTACTTGATGTTTAATGGCTTTATAAAGTAAAAACAAAGAAGACCCTGCATAATCTTTAAGATACTTATACATGTTCAGTGCCATCCAATTGGTTAACATTTTTTCAACTACAGATTCAGTTCTTCGTAGCATTAGATGTGGATGCTTTGACATAACTGATTTATCAATTAGTCTAAGTAATAAACTCCTTAAGATATCAGTCGCATATTCCATTTTGTTCATTAAAACAACCATAAGTAAAGAAGCAACATTGACTCTAAAAATTAAATTTATTATATAAATTAAAAATATAAAAATGTGTAATTGAGATAAGACGTATAAAATACTCACTTGTCACGAATGCTAAAAGTTTTTTGAGATTCAAGAGTATCAATGAATGATAATACAAAATGTTTATTATTTATTAGCTGCTCAAATTGCATCATAGCAGCATCGTAATTTGTTGTTGATCCAGCAATAACAACCTATAATAAGTATACAACATAGATTAATAAATAATAAAATATATATTTTTGTGTTAAATTTTTTTATTTCTTACCTTTGATTCATTTAAAATAGGATGATCTCGAACTCCAGGGAAAAATACTTTTAAAATATATTCATTGTGATCTAATGTAGGTATACCAGAAGATTCTAAATCTGCAGTCAAATCGGTCATATCGGTTTGTAATTCAGCAAAAGCTAAAATTGAAAAAAATACAATTGTAAAACAATATTAAACATTTTTTTTAGGAAAAAGTCATTTTAATTATTTGGATTAATAGTTATTATTAATAAAAAATTATGTTCCAAGATGCAAAAATAAATATATGTATCTTTTAAAATTAAAATTAAAACAAAATAAAGAAATGCGATTGTACCTTGTTTACACTCAGACCGGACATTGCTTTCTAACGTATCCATTTGAATTTGAATACGTTTATACTCTCTTTCAGCTTGTGTGGATTTTCTTCGGTATAAAAATAATATAATGAAAAATATTATAATTATACATAAGGCGCTTGTTACTGCTCCAGCAATTGCCTCAGGTGAAAATGAATATGTCGATAACACATCGTATTGCAAGTATCCCACATTGAATCTTAGTTTTTTACCCACACGAACCTAAATATATAAAGCATACAATTATATTAAGATGTGTTTTTGTTAAAATAATCAAGGCTACACAGATAAATACTAAACATTTAATATATATATATATGAATACAAAATTATTACATTATGTAAATTATAAGTATTAAATGATAAGCTAATGATAACAAATATTTATTTAACTATTTATATGTAAGAATATCATTCAAAATTTTACATAAATTAAATTTCTTGGATTTGACTTGTATTGACAAAATAATTGTTTCAAATTAATTGTTAACACAAGGTTTCCTAGTTAACATATTTGCTAATTGCTAATGCATGACGATTTTGAGCTCTGACTATTATATTAAAATTAATTCAAAATTAAACTCACCACAACTAAAGGTAATCCTGTTTTGGTAGGTGAACCAAAATCATCAATAGATTGTGGTTGATATTGAGGGGGAATACAAACTAATTGCGTATTAGCCAATGAAGTAACGTTGCATACTTCCATTCCAATAGTTACATTAACATCAGATTCATCACAAGCCAAATTCAAGTTTTCACCCTAATTAATAATGACAATTAATTATAAACATATTTACGTAAAATAGGATGGGTTAAAATGTTGTACAAAAGATAAAAAACAAAAAATAGCAGATAATTCAATTGAATTAAGATGAATTGGTATGGATGTTGAAATATTGAGGCAAGAATAATTTTTTTTTTTTTATTGAACATAAAAACATCGGCTACTAGGCCATTAGTTATTGAACTAATTTTTTTTTTTTTTAATAGTTTACATTAATTAGTTAAGGCTTAATTAAGGTTATATAATTTGATTTCTTTTAAGATGTTGATGTTTGATTGGGGATAAAGAATAATTTATAGGAATTAAAGAAAGTAGATATGCATATTATTATACTGTTATATGAATGATATTATTTCCATATTATATTTACTAACCTCTATAACTAATGTATCGCCTTTATATGATTTTATAGTATTTGAGAATTGGAAATATTTTGGATCTTGCACATATACAATTTGAGACTGTAAGACTTTCAAATGTTTTTCTAAATCTTTTACAGCTGCAACATTATCCATAATAAAACCAATTTTCAAAGTCAAATAAGAATCTAAGTATTTTCCATTAGTAGCATGTCTTCTTCGCTTCCGATAACTTTTTATATTTTTCAAGAATTGGCCGTTAGCAGAAGGAGACGGACATTCCATTTGAGCTGAATTAAGAACTATACATTCCTATAAAAAAATTTGTACATTTAATATTAAGTATGTACAACTATATATTTATATAGTTTTTAAAAAATACACTCACGGTCTTATTGATGGGATGAATGAAGTCAGAATCAACATAAATAACCATTTCTGGCTTTTGGATAATGTCAAAATTAGTACCATGAACTGTTATCATTCTTCCTCCAGACAAAAAGCTAATTAATGGTTTTATTTCAGCAACAGTTGGATCACTTCGATAGGTAAAAGGTTTGGCCAATGTTCTATTGGAACCATCAATGATTAAATGCATTGAATTTACAGTCAGTGGTCTATTCGCAGCTGAAGTCACACAAGTAAGTCTTGTGCTTGAAGCATGAGTTGTATTGACTGTACATGGGAAATTGTCGAGGAATGCAGTTACTGAGCTTCCAATGTTTAAATTATGTCCACTGATGGCTAAAAGTGTACCACCACTCTGAGGTCCCATGCTAGGAGTCACTTTATCAAGCTTAACACTCTGTAATATATAATATGCAATAAGTATTGTACAAATTAATATAAATGATATTTATTAACTACTTTACCTTATAATTGAAATGTACAGATGATTCAGTCAGACCAGCATTATTTCCAACCACAATAGAAGCAAATTTTTCAGTATTTGATGGTCCAGTTTTACAAACAATCTTTACAGATACTTCATAATCAACTAAATGACACAAAATACCTCCTATATGGATTTTTCCCCAAACATCTTCTCTATTTAGACCTAAATTACTTCCTTCAATAGTGACCATTGTACCGCCTTCAATTGGTCCACTAAGAGGTTTTATCTAAAAAACAATTTAACATATTAACACATATTAAAAATAAATCATACAATTTTTAATACCATGTCTATTCTTGGTTTTGGACATTCGTTGCTAGATGATTCTGAGCAGGTTTCTGAATACACACAAGTACTTAAGCACCAAGTACAGTGATATTTGCGATTTCGTGTAACACATAATGAACAGTCAGGATGTTCTCTATGAGATCCGAGAATATCACATTTATATAATGTCACATTTATCGTATCAACATGATGGTTTCTGTTCCAAACCATACTGACCATTGCATCATATTCTCCAGAATTAGTTTCATATGAGTACTGAATTATATAACATAAATATAGATAATTAATAAGTCAATCAGTCAAAACAGTGTCTTAAATCACAAAAAAAATATATAAATTTACAGTAGTTTTATCACAGACGATGTACTTTTCTTCTACCCTTGCAGGAACCATTAGTTTGGCTCCTTCAATGTTAATTATACATTGAAAACCTGTATGTCCAACTTGAGGGTTAGGTAAATTTTCTACTTGTAAAACTATTTCTTTAGGAACACCATTTGGTAGTAATATTTTTTGAGCTGGTTGAACAAACCGTGGGCAAAACATGGCACCGTGGCTTTTAAGACGAGTGGGATTCTGAAACAAAAAATGTAGGTAATTAGTAATAAATAAATAAAATGTTGAAGATTTTAACTTACATTTTCCCCACTGATAATAATACGCTGACAACTGGATACATTATTTGTACATTTATTCTCGTAGACACACCAATTACAGGCCCATTGGGATTTAACACACTCCATGCATCTGGTATGAGCTGAACAATCATAGTAAGCAAAATTTCTGCTTACAAAGTCTTTATTTGTTTCAGAAGACCTCACGGACAAAGACACATAAATATGATCTTGGTTTTTAGGAATTTTTGGACGTGATTGAATTGAAGGAGTTGAGCATTGTAATCCAAATTGTGTAACAACTGCATCTAATGGATCACTTTTGCCAAAAACACAACGATATTTTGCTCCGACAGGTAATTCTGGTAACGTTTTAATCGCAAGTTGTAACTGGAACAATAATATAAAATAAAATAAACAATACATTCCGTCCTACGCTATATTTATATTATTATTAAAATAATAATTTGAAGTATTTAAATATAATAGAATTTTTTAATTTTTAACAACAAATAGGTACAATTACCTTTGACATTTGGTGAATTGGAATTCGATCAGGGTTTATTTGTTCGAAATCAATACATTGTTGACCAGTACCAAGAGATAACCATCGTGGTGAACTGTGACTTGCTTTTTGACAAGTACTTCTAACAGTACACCTAATAGTTGGATTCATAAAATATAAAAAATATAAACAATTAATAATTCATTTAATTATTTAGGGTTAATAATATATGTATTTCTTATTTTATACATGGATACAAGTATTTTTTGTCCAAGATATAATATATTAAAATTATAAAATTAATGTTCTGCAATTAATTATGTAAAATATTTGAAATATTTATAGCTGACTTAATTTTTCAAGTAAATACTGTATAATAAAATAATATGTATTATACAATATACATACATACAAAAATACACCTAAAAACAAGTTCATGATAATTATATTATGTCAATGGCTCCCAAGATATATTTTCAGGTGTAGCAAGAAAAAATTTAACCGCCCATCCACCCACTTACAAACTCAAAATGATAATATTTTAAACATTTTATCATATTTTAATTGATAGTAGTATTAGTAAATATAACCAATATAATCTGTGAATGATAATGAACATATTTCAAGTTAATTATTTTATGTTATTGTACCCACCCACCTCTTATTTTCAAGGTGTAGCGACCGCTTCACTTAGTAATTGAGTTAGGCGCCACTGTATTATGTGCATACAATTTTTTGGATTTTTGAAATAGTATTTAAATAATGAATGTTTAAGGTTTTGTAAATTAAACTACACATTTATCATCAAATAATAGACATATAACTCATGCAATTTGAATTAACAAGTAATGTTCTTAAACCACAAAGTTGAATAACAAAAAAAAAAAATTTATTTAAAAAAAAACAACTATACCTTCTTTCAAGTGAACACCAACCACAGTAAGGATCGTTTGCTTCCAAACATGAGGAACAATTAGTAAAACTGTAACAATGCTCTACTCTAACTTTCAATACCTTAAAATAAACAATACGAATTATACTTCTGTTTAACTTGTTAACATCTTTTAAATCAAAACTTACATTGCTCCGTGTTAACACATATAAATGTTCTCCATTAGAAGTAAGTGATGTATCTGGTAGTATGGCATTTCCGTTGTCCAAGATCAATTCTTCATAATTTACAGCATGTGTTGCAGATGATAATAACACCTTTTAATTATATAGATAATAAAAATAAATAAATTTGTATAATTTAATATACCTAAGTCCTATAGTTAATTTTTAAATAAAAATAATTTCATTATACCTTTTTAAGAATTCCTGTTGAAGTTCCCAAAAAAATAATGGTATTTCTTTCTGTCGTTGCTAATGTTATTGAAGTAATAAGATGATCGGGAAAATTGATTGCCGCTTGTGTAGTAATTGGTTCTGTTCCCGATATTTTTAAGCCAATTTCACAAAAGTTTAATATATTTCCAGTCGACTAAAATAAATTATTAACATGAACATATTATATTAAATATAAGGCTGAATTAAATGTATATTCATTTTATTATACTCACTCCTGCAGTAGGACAATTTCCTTGCAATATTAGTCCAGAAACATAAGGCATATTACGATATTTGATGGTACCATTAAAACACATGTGAATGTTTTCATTAAACTTAGATTCAATATATTGCATACTAAATGCACAGATAGCTGATTTTGGCATTGGTTCATTAGTAATGCCTTGACTTGGTGAAAAAGAACCAACCAAGACTTGGTCATCGGTGTCAATACCAAGACTAGCTGCTAAGTCTTCTCCGGCATTACTTAGCTTTAGATCTTGAGCTAGTTTATAATTCACCAAATCATCAGAGTTTGACGTTTCTTTTACCATACATTGTAATGTAACTTCAGTATAACTATCATAATTAGCATCATCTATACAAACTCGGGCTAATCTAGTAACATATCCTAGTTCTTCCTGTCCCGGCAACGGTGAATGTTTTTGAACAACAACAAAATATGCATAATCGCTCGAATTGAATCCATATATATATTTAACAAGAAAACGGTCACGATAATTAACGTTGATGTTAAGTGAAGATTGTTTTAAAAATGAAGTTTCTGCTAAATTTAAATTATAAAGGCTGCGACTTGAAATTGCTGGTACAGCATGTCTATAATCTCCATTGTTAGTAAAAGTAGTTCCAACATACAATACATTTGAAGAACCCCAATTATTATAGTGTTCTGGTCCAATGAAAGCATACGTAGAAGCTTGTTCTGTATTGGCAGCAATACTCATAGAAATAAATTGTGCTGGTAATGACACATTTGACATTTTATACTTGTTACAAGCACCTTGGAAAATAGAACCACATACTATTAACATTCGAGATTCTAAGTCGATAATTAGAATTTTGTTATAGTTGTCAGTAAGTGAGGTTTCAACTGGTGGAGATGTTGGACAACCACTTGCTGGACATTGTGGACTATCCAAGAGTGGACCAGTATTGGCACATGTTTCCACAGTTAAATTAGACCCTTCTAGTTGTATTAATTTGTTTACTGCACCAATGTAAACTCGACCCCCTAAACTCTTGTCTACAGCCATGTGAAGTAGGTGGTTTGAAAAACATTCTGACTGTGTATTCTGTGGGTATTTAGCTATAACTGACATTGCTGAACTGCATTTTAATGTTGTAGTTATTAGCAATAACACCAACACAAAACATAGTTTGGAATTCGGCATCACCAATTTTCCTGAGATAATACAATTATAATACATGTATTAGTTAATGTAGGTGCTTACAATACTAAGGCCCAGTATTACCATCTCCTGTTAAATTTAACAGACTCCTAACCGGCCAAATTCGGCCAGTAATAAAATCTGTTATCAGCTGGTTAAGTGTAATCGAAGCATACCGATGATTGTAATACTGGCCCTAACTGTAATCACCAATTTATTTGTTACTTACCCACAGTAATAAATTTCCAATCCATTTAAATGATATCGGCATTTTCAAGAAATCAACATCATTAATTGTATGTTTGTAAACATGTTCCTAAATGGAGAGAATTCATTTATCTATTAGTAGATGATCCATATTGTTTGTATCTATACGTTCTAAAACAAATAAAAAGATATTTCTATTAGAATATTAGATATTGATAATACCTATATAAATATATAGTTTACTAGCTGTATAACCAGACTTTGCCCGGGAAAAATTAAATCAATTAATACAAAATACGGGGTTATATTGGTGTACCTCAAATCAGCAGTTAGCTCTTGCCATGGGTTATTCCCAAATTTGGTTCAAACTACTCTTTAAACTTTCCTGATATCTCTAAAAACAATCTCTGAAGTTTCATCAAAATTGGTCGAATAGTTTGTGAGTCTATAAGCAATAAACATATGGAAGTATAATTTTATAAATAAATATAATAGATAGCATATATAGAGCATTAGAGGAACCACTATTCCAAATTTCAAGTTCAAGTTTCATAGTTTTTGAAAAGTAACGATCAACGAGTGAATGATATTTAGTATTTATATATAATAATATATAAATTAAAAGTTATGTACATTTATAAAATATAAATGTTGGCATAAATAATACAATTATGTATTATGTTAAATATAGCAATCACTATTTAGCTACATTTTAATGATATCAATTATTTGATATTATACAAATAACAAAAAAAACATCCTGAGAAATAGTCTAATCCAACCAACAGTTTCAAAGAATGATATAACACAACATAGCCATTAAAGAAAAATATGGTACATACAAATTTGATTAGCTAATATTTTTATTTTTCACAATCAAAATAATACATCATAAGCATAAGAAATTTTTAAATCATTATCTAATCTCTTAAATATAAAATAGGATGCCTAAGTAGGTGCCTATTTAAGTTATGGTTATAACTTATTCATAAAAATATAACAATTAAAAGCTGATTTCACCATTGAACGAATGCTACATAGGTTGAAAAAAATTAAATAGTTACCTACATTGACTACGTTATAGTGTAGGTAATGTAGAATATTATCATAAAACATGAATTCCAAATGTTAATAGACTTTAATACAAACTTGCATGTAAAAATATTATTTTATTTTGTTTTTATTGTTTTCTCATGGTTTTATGCCAAATATGTATAATATAAGTAATAACTATTATTATTAGGTATAATTTTATTAATTTTAAAGGAAATCATACTTTCATATAGTATCAAGAGTCAGACTGGCCCGGACTGCAAGTCCGCAATTGCGGACGGGGCCCTGGCTTAATTATGGCAATTGGGGGCCCCTGATTATATATATATTAATATTATTATTATTCGTTTAGAGTATATAGAAATACAAAATAAACTTTTTTTTTTTCAAATCAGGAAACATAATTTTGTTTACAATCTTGAAACGTTCTAAATAAATATTAAATTAATGAAATATGAAAGGAAAAAAAATTAAAGTTATGACATTATCATTATCATTTTACAAATTTAATAACTATCTATATACGAATATGTATCATTGATTATAAATAGTGTAACATTTTTGTGACTATTAAATAATATTATATTATATTTATGATATAATATTATTACTATATTGTATGACTTTGCCCCAGTGGCGTAATTTAGGGTTTGGATAAGAGGGATTTCCAATGTCTGATAATAAAAACAGTCCGATGTGTCTCTTGTCGTCAATTTACTTAGGACCTGCAGAAAATGTCTTAGCATTTGAAAATATACTCAATATAAATTCCATATTGAAAATATAGTAAAACCAGTTAATATATTGAATGATTGAATTTTAGTTAGGTACGTATTTAGTTGTTTGTTGTTTTTATGTTTGTTATGATAAATATGAAAGATGGCAATTGTATTGCGAGCACAGCGAGTTTTTTTTTCTGGGCTAAACAAAACATTTGCCATTTGCCTGTTGGGGGCTCTTTTTCCAAGTCCAACACTGTATAGTATTTGATCTACTAGCAGTCATTTAAATAGAGAATATTAATAAAAATTACATTATTTTTTTAATTAAATACATTGTTCATTTTTAAATTACATTTAATAATATATCAATAAATAATAATAATATATTGCGTACAAAGTTTCATAAATAATTATATATTTAGTTAATTAATAGTGATACACTAAATTTTGGTGACATGTGTGAGTTATATGTAATATTTGAAGGTGCTACTGTTGTATGCAACAAATGCATGTAGTCTACAATCATATACGTAGACCGTATATTAGAGCAGAAAAAAGTATAAAATATAGTATATATAAGTAAGATTAGTAATTGTATATGGTATTTTACCACAATATAGTTGCTTAAAGTCGGTATAGAGATAAAATTGTTAATTCGTAATAAATTGTTAATTTTTATATATTTTTAATTATACCACTACATTAATAATTTTTTTTTTGACGTGATTATATATTTTTATTATATTATGGATAAAAATACATTAATCAATTTTTTGACATACTAATATACTACGCGGTCTACTATGTAGACCGCATACTAGAACAGAAACATGACAGTAGTCCACATACAAGAGCAGCAACTATTTAAATAGATATAGTTAGTTCAAATTAATAATAAAAATATTTATATTATGAACAATTTATTACAAAAAATATGATTATGATATAGGACAAAAAGTATTAATAATTGTTGAGGACAAAAACTGTTTGAAAAGAGGTAAGTAATAAACTAACATATATTTGCTATAAGAAAATAAAAAATATTTAATTCTTTTTTCCCATTAATATAATTTTAAAAATATCTAGGTAATTAAATAATATATAATGTTATTTTTATTAATGTTCTCTTTTTAAATTTTTTTTTATTTGGATATTTTGCCATGTTAAATTGGTTATTTTATTCATATATTCATATTTTATTCATTTTATTCATTATATTTTATTCATATGTCAAAGATTTGAGCGGCAAAACATCTTTTTTTTTACTTATTTACTTTTATTACTAAATTCAAAACAAACAAAATAAATTAAGATAGCATATTTTATTTCTTCTATTGATTATAATTATTATAATACTTAATACTAACTGTATTTAATACTAAGTGTTACAAAGTTGTATTTACATATTGTTTTTTTTTTTATTAATAATAAAATTATTTATTTTTAATTTCAACATGTATGAAGAAATACATGTTTCTATTTTTGACATTTTGAAGCTACTGCTTTAAACTATGTTTTTTCGTTGGTATTCATGGTTTATATCTGGTAAGTAGCGTTGGTACGTTAGATGTTAAAATGTATGTTATTAACTCAAAATAAATAATATCCATATTTATTATTTACCTAGATATCTTAGTACATATTACTTAACGTGAACAACATTCAGTATATTACTGACATTTATTATACCTAACTATGTAGTTTTTATACTTAATTTTTAACAAATTTAAAAATGATTTATATGTTTTTTAGAATATTTAACTAAAAATATTATTATTTTTTATACCTATATATATTATATAATATATATAGGTATATTATACTGACATAAAAACAAATTTTACATCTGATTTTTATACTATGTAGGTAGATATTATTAAAAAAACTAACTCATTTCTTTATATGTATTATCTATATTTTATAGGTAATATTTATTTTATATATTATTGAATTTAAAAAAAAACTATTTAAATGTAGGCATTGGTAAAAAAATGGACTTATTTATTTACATTTAAAATTAATGAATGAATTGAATAATAAAACAAAATTATAATTTATATTTTATATTTAAACATCAATATTATTTTTATTATTATTAAAGTGTTAAAGCGAATACTGCATTAATAATAATATTGATATCTATATATTAATAATAAATAAATAATAAATAAATAAATATTATTATCATTGGTAGAGTACATACTGCCTTTGTAATATGACGGGTTAAGCGCATACTGTAACTTTATGTCTGCATGATAGACATTTTTAGTGCGTTTTTAATCAAAAACAAATATTTAAAATATTATCCCAATAAATTCTGTTTTCATTAAATTTGTCTTCATTGAGTTTAGGTATTTTTTATTCGAAACAGTAGTCAATTATTTTCTTTATGATTGCAATAAAATCTGTAACATAGGGATTTTTCATGAACTAAAGTTAAAATTGTTAGCAACCGAATAATGCCCATCCTACCAATTAATTCTCACCCCATATTCCTTTAGAAAATTCTCAAGCAATTAAAAAGTTTAGTCTCTAATTTTAATTTTTATATAAATAGGTAGGTATTTAATTTTTTGGTATTCTTTTCTATACTGTGAATATATATTATATAAATATTGATTAAATATATTATTAAATAACTAACATATCATGCACCTACTAGGTTCCACCTACGTATTATTATTTATTTCAAAACTATTTTTTCTTTATTTTATAGTATATCTACTTTTCTAAAACTAATTGATTTTAAATTACTTATAAATTGTGATATCTAGTTAAATTTGTAATAGATAATTCAGTGAACTGTTGTTATACCATAATGGTCCTTAACCAATTTTTTATTTGCCGTATGCTTGAAATGTTTCTACTTTTAAAAATTTAAAATCTCCACCAGTTACAGCATTGCTTATTAGTTATTAACATTGAATATCATTAAATATCTATGTAAATGTTATGAATTATGGCTTGGATTTTTTGTGGTTCTAATTTTGTGTCAGGGTGGGAGGGCTGAAGGATGGATGATCATGTGACAATACAAACTTCTGTTGTTTTTTAAACAGGAATTCTACTTTTTAACTTTTAATTATTTAACAGATATTTTTATTGGTAATAGTATTATTAATTTATGTTGTAATAAATAAACATAATTGTATGTTGTACCTATTCAAATTAAATAAATTTATTAAATCCATGTAAATCAATATTTATATCCTCAGACTTTAGAGGTCTTTTTAAGCATGTCTAAAGCATGTCTAAAAAAGAAAGAAGAAAATTTCATTTATAATCCTATAATTGATTTAAAAATACCAATTGTGTTAAATTATGTACCAATTCATAACATAATAAATAAATAGAAATCTTATTTTTTATGAATAACATTTATGTAGTATAGGTAAAAATAATATTCACAATATTATATTTTAAAATTGACATAATAATTAATAATTACATAACATATTAACCTGCATACCATAGTCCGTAATTTAACAATATTAATATATAAATAAGACAGTGTGTACAACTGTCATACTAATTATTAGGTACCCAAATTAATAGTTGTATTAATGGACAAAATTGTATGATTAAAATTGATAAAAACATGTCAGTGGTTCATAATTTCAACTATAAATGGCTACACAGATGAGGAAAACCATAGACCTTACACCAATAGACTGGCCATTTAAACACGTAGAGCGATCATTGGTAGATCGTGCTCTAAGCTCTTTATGTGTGACTTGTGACTGCACGATAATAATTATTATACATGTACTCGACGGAGAATAACAACACTGATGTGATTATACTGTACCTACATCACTGCTGTATGTCTATGAGGAAGTCTATGAGGAAAACACATCCACACTATTGATATTTTTCATTATGTTTAAAATATGCAAAAATAAGTTGTTATCTTTAATCGAGAATAATCCAAATTGTAAAAATGTCTGACAACCAACAAATTTGGACTCAAGAAAAAAAACATGCAAATGCATGCAATCAATATATAATTTGTAAAATAAAAATGGTCCAAATATAATAAATACTACATCTAATAAATAATAGGTACAAATAGTTTATATTTTTGTAAAACCATTTTTAAGGATTATCCTTAGTATAAACATTTTAATAACTCAGGAACTACTCTTGACTTTAGATTCTGTATATATATATATACTATAACATACCTAACATTCATGTGACCAGACTTCGCACATTAGGAGGGGGATAGCTCCACTCTGAGATCTGCACCAGATTTTTAAACAGTGTATGATAAATACACCGTTGGGTACCTACCTATCTATGTTTAATTTAAGATCAAATTGACCTATCATTAAATTGAAAAGTATGGATATAATCTAGTGAACCTCATAGGTTTTTATTTTAGACATTAATTTATAAGCAAGTTTGAGTATTTTAAAATGTACAAACAATTTTAATTTTAAAATACTCATAACTTGCTTTAAAATTTAAACATAAAAAAAAACCTATGAAGCCCAATAGATAATATTCATACCATGAAATTTGAGAATAAGTTAATTCACTCCAATATAAATCATAACAAAGTTAAATTGTCCTCATTGAGGCACTACTTACAAGGTAGTTATAATATCGAGTATAATATATATAAATAATAATAACTAGGTACCTTGCTTTTGACCACTATCATTGATTATAAGTAATTATATTATAAAAATGTACATATGTTATATGTAGGTAATAGGCATAATGAAGGGGTAGTCCATGACAAATTAAATAGGTATGTCAGCAACTCATGATACGCATGTCCGTGACGTGAGCATTTCTTCAACTGGTTGAGCGGTGGAGTGGTGGTGGAGTCTTCGGCGGCGGACCAATTAGAAACTTAGAAATACTTATGTCACAGGCTTGGTAGAGGGTAGATACCCAATTTTTTTCAAAACTGGTATATTGCTGACATACCTATTTCATTTTTCATAGGGTAGTCAAATTGGGAGGATGAGGGAGATACCTATTTCCTCCACGATCACATTTCTTTTAAATATTATATAGGTAGGTATTATTGATATTTGTATAAAGAAAATAATGTGAATAATTATTTTTTTTTTTATATAATATAATAAAATATAATTATAAATAACTAACCATTCACAATTTGTTATGGTAAAATGATTTTTTTCTGATTACCTATAAAAACAATTAACACTGGTAGAGCCATAGAGGTGAATACTGTACTTATTAAATGTGCTATAGACTTAAGAAAATATTTATAGGAAGATATAAATAAAATAAGTATTAAATTAACAGTTTAAACATAACATAATATTAATATCATAAATTATAAACTATAACTTTTAAGGTATTTTCTCATGTTAATTTATTGCTTTGATATTTATTAATTGTGTAGTTATCATGTTATTTTAGAGTCGTCCCAATGACTTGACTATAATGGCTGTTCGTCACTGGATTTGAAATATAACCTCTATTAGATAAACTGGCAAAAAAAAGTTGATTAGTTAATTTATGTACCTAGATGCAATTATTATAAATTAATTTATGTTTTAATTGATACATTTAACTGAAATCTTAAAATGACTTGTTTTTAATGATCTGAGTGCATGTTGAAAAATGAAAACCCAGTTAAAAACTCAGCCTCATCCCTCCCCATTACAAAACTATTTGACCACAACTGGTATAATGTACTTTATAAAAAGTATCGTTCAAATTTTATTTTACTATTACATTTCAACATTAGGTTACTAATGCCTCATTGTAAAAGTAAAAATCTTATTTCAGTAGCAGGGTTATACAATATTGAGGTACCTAGATTTATGATGTAGTAATACAATGCCTAATGAATACTCTACATCTTTTTTATTAATTTTAGAAAGTATTTTAAGTATATAAAAATGTTAGAGTAACAACAAAATGTACAAAGCTATCATTCAGCTAATGATGATTTGATGTAAAATTAGGTAGGTATATCTTTAATTAAATCAATAAAAGTGCATATAGCCAGTTCAAGACTTAGAGTTAGTATAACAATAGCAAAGTCACTAGGTAGGTTCAGAAAGTCCATATTTTTATAGTCATATCCATAGTAAAAACAAACTAACTTTTAGTCCTTTTAGTTGTTGAAACCCTAAATACAGCGCTAATCAAATTACACATAAATCCTAACCATAGCAGTTACCTATATGACTTATTAATGAATAATAAATTGGGTAATGAAAGCTTAGGTGTTCTGATAGAAACTATACACTAACAAGCAACAAAAGCCGAGACAAAAGCAGATCATAACCGCGGCTACGGACAATAGGTACATCTCATTGGACCCAATCATCGACAACCGAGTTAAAAACAGGAATTCACACTAACGCAGACGGCGTGATAAAATACCACAATTGAACGGATGACGAGTTAATTACAAAATGACAAATCTACAGGTGAAAAGTGGTGCACGAACAAGAAACGCGCCTCGTTACAGGTTGGCGGTGTCTCGCCCGACGATCGACGGTCGAGCCGCCGCTCGGTGGTTGTTTGCTTTAGCAAAAATAATGATAACAATATGTCAATATATATACACGGTACCACGGCAGAGCACTCGACATAATATGCAAAACTACAACATTTTGTTATGGCGTTAGTGTGCTTACCTGAAATACGGGGTGGTGGTGTCGGCGGTCATAACGATGTCGCGCGTGTCCAGCGACGTCCAAGTGCGAACCAGACGGGTGGGCTGCGTCGCCGACGTGCAAAATCGAACGGGTTGGCGACAATTCGGTTTGCCGGCAGGGTCACCACAACAAGAACCTCGCGCGGTCGGCCAACTGCCCTATGTGGCGACGGCCGTGTGTTACCGTGTTAACCGAAAATCGTCGTCCGTCCGTCGTCGGCGGCGGCGGCGAAAAAGCAGTTTTGACGCGGCGGCGGCGGACGATGTATAGCGGGCGGGCGGGCAGGCGGCAACGGCGGACGGCGTTCCGTGTGACGAACGGCAAATCAAACACAAAAACAATACATTTTCCAGGCCATTATGTTGTGTGCGAGTAAAATATTGTTAAGAATTTATGCTATTATCAATTGTATCAAACAAATTTCGATTTTGTTAGACACGGAGGCAGCGTTTGGCTTCCATCTTGGACCCTCCGACGCGGTCAGTTTTACGCGGTCACCGTACCGTGGCTCCTCCTGTCCGTCGGGTACGGCACTCGCGTGTGGCAAGTGCCAATTAATCGACGCCGCTTCGGATATGTTTTTTTCAACATTCAGCGCACTTTTTTTTTGTTTCATCTGACATTTCCGAAATGTGTTTATCTTTATTTATATAAATCGTTATAAGTGCAGAAGCTCCAATGTTGAGTACATTTTTGATTCGTATAAGTAAATAGGTATACCTATTATTAGTTTTTTTAATTTATTCAAATTCCCTACCTACTAATATTTCCACTGTTAAATGAACGTTCGTACTTCATTGATTGATAACTGATTTAAATATAAATCGTATACAATATAAAATAAAAATAATAAAAATCAAAAATATCTTGTTTATAGATTGCGTAACTTTCCGAAAAACTTTTTCTTTTTTGTTAATGGTAAAACAATTTGTGGGGAATCTTCTATTTAAATATCTAATGTTAGTTATAAAAAGAAAAATGTTATTGTGTATTATATATATGTATTTACTTTTATGTGCCTATTTCTAACTGTAAAATAATTTACAAAATATAAAAAAATTATCATGGCTATATTAATATTATAATTTATAGCTCAATAAAAGTCAAAATTTTACCATGCATGGAAAATTCTAGTAGAAATATTAGAAAAAAAATGGTGAAAATAATAATAAAGTACTTACCTATTAATTTTCATTACATAAAACATGATAAGTAATTAATAACCTGTGCCTACTTTATATTACTTTAATAGTACTTACCATATTCTATGAACAATCCCCCCTCCGATAATAGATCCTGCATAATCGATCGTATAAACCAGGGATGGGCAACTGGCGGCCCGCGTAACTTTTTTATCTGGCCCGCGCTACATTTTCAAATTTTGTGTTTTTGTGTTTTGTAGTAATTATTTAAAATATGTCCGCTAAAAAGCGTAAAAAGTAAATGTCAGTAAATTTGAAGGACCTTTTTTTTTTTTTCTCCTATGCACTGCGGCCCGCTAGATTTTAAAGTACTTAAAAGTCGCCCGCTAGTTACTTTGAGTTGCCCATCCCTGGTATAAACTATAAAGAAATATGCGACTATAATTAAAAATAAACTATGTAGGCTGTAGGTACCTATACTTTATCTTCATCTAAATAACAGTGGCGTCATTTAAGTTTTATAATAGAAGTTCAAACATTTAAGCGGGCCTGTTTTTTTTATCATCAGCCCACTTTTTCTTCATCATAATAACATTAAAGAAATATATTCTATGAATGTTTGTTGCATGTACCTATGTGTTTGAAGCCTAGAAAGTTATATATTTAATATTTTAATGAATTAATAAAATTGGTAAATAAATAAAACCAATAATATATATCTATAAATAATAAATACATTACCTCCATAAGTACCTATATATTATATATTATTCGCATTATGGTTCCACAATATATTTTATGAATCAGCCGTCGGCGCGTTTGTAAATTTTATGTCAGGACCATAAAAGAACAGTGTTTATTTCAGGTGGGTTAAAGTTGGTGAGTTCCCCACCCACAAGAAAAAATTATAACACCACGATAATAATATATTTTTACTTCCCTTCAGTATTTACTCCTATGGCATAGCCCCTTAAAAATGTACGATACCCCCCTGGGATAGAACGTCTGAAATAAACACTGTAAAGAGTATATATGAGGCACAAAAATATTGAGGTAAAGCACGATTGAGTATATTATACCTAGCAACACGAATTAGCATAAAATATTGGAACAAATGCACTTTACCAACCCCCTACGATTTTCAATTTTTTTTCAAACACTTGTTTTTTATGATTAAAATGATGGTGTAAATTTAATTTAACGGGAACTATTATTTTAGAAGTTATAGCCTTCCAAAGTTTGTGATTGTACGTTCATGTGCTTGCGCGCAATGCTACTTAACTGCCAAGCGCAGGCGCAGCACCTATAACAAATTAAAAATTCAGAATTTGGCGCATGAATTTAGTTTCGAAGTTATAACTAATCGAAGTTTTCAGTTTCTATTATTATAATTTATACCCCATAAATACTCATTATGATACATTTTTTTTCATAAGCTGAAATGTTGCGAAAATAGTGATGTCTGCGTTGACACTAGCTCACTGCAAGCCCGGATTAAGGGGGGATCCAGGGCCCCCGGGCCTCGATAGTTGGAATTTATTTAGGGGCCTCAGATTCATTCATAATTGTTTTCATTATAGGCAATAACACTGCATAAATCACCTAAAAAAATCGATGATTATTTAGCGAGGAAAAAAGCTTGTAAATTATAATTTATAAATAAAGTTATATTATTCATTATTTATTATTATGTACCTAATACCTACATATATTTATGATAACGGGTACCTAATACTAAATAATATAATATACTTTATTATTTTTTTTACAGGGGCCTCATTTAAAACTTTGGCCCCTGGGCCTCAAAATGTCTTAGTCCGGCTTATTGGCTTGCTGCGAAAAAATCAAAAATATCCTTCGATTTGTTGTGTAAAACCACCTTGGTACTAGGTAGGCCTTGGAATTAAACAATGTTGTTAATAAACAATTATCTGCAGGCAGATCACAGTCTAATTGTTACCTATACAAAAAATTAAAATTTGTTATAGGCGCTGCGCTTGGCTGCAGTTGCAAGCGTTGCGCGCAAGCACATAAACGTAAAAACACAAATTTTAGAATGCTATAACTTCTGAAATAATAGTTTCTAGTAAAAAAATTTACACAATCGTTTTAAGCATAAAAAAGTGGGTCGCTGACCGCTGTAATGGATGGTGCTAACATTTGAATTCAATGATATAATATCATTGACATTGTATAAGAAAAACGATTCTGAGCGAAAACAGTCAGCCTATGATATTACTCAGTATATTTGATGATATTATTGCGAATAAAATAATTTATATATAACATATTTATGTGGACCTTGTTTTAAATTTTCAATCCTTAACTATAAAATTTGAAAATTTTATAAATTTTAAACTACAAAATAGTTATTAAATTTTGTCAAAATGTATAATGGATTGTATTAACCTTGAATTCAATGATATAATATCATTTTATAAGAAAAATGGTTCTCAAAGGACGTGGTGTTCTGATGTCAACAAAAAATATATATTTTTATATTTTAGGGTACCTAGATAGGAATTTAATATTTGCCCAATGGGTATAGGTTAGGACGAACAACTCCTAGCATTTTAATTAAGTACATAAGTACATTTCCTCAATATATTCTAAATTACTTCATTACCTATCTACCCCAAAACGTATCTCTACCTATAGTACCAATTCAAAATATGAATATATAATATACGTTGGTAGGTACCTAGGTATATACGATTATTATCTAGTCTACGTACCTATTGAGTGTATCTAGAAATTTAAATTTATAATAGAATAAAATATTATAATTTTTATAAGAATGTATAATTGTTCAAGCTGCCACTGCATGATGTATAATAGTTATAACCAGGGCTCGTAAGTTCATGCATCTGCATGTTTTTTTTGCTACACAGGAAAACATGCTAGCTGAGATACAAATCCGTTTCATAACAATAGTAATAATAATATGAAGTTTGATAGTGCATGTTTTTGC
>NC_042493.1:84517134-84518133 GCF_005508785.2 Acyrthosiphon pisum
TTATAGTCATTTAATATCTAGTAAATAATAATTAATAGGAACCGGAATACCCAGATGTAAGATAATAAGTAGATATCGCACTAACTTTAAATGCTTACAAAAAAAAATTGTAACTATGTATTTTTAATATTTTTCAATTGCTATTGTAACAATATATCAGGATGAGCTTTGCATTGAATTTTCACGCTTTTTTATCCAACAAATAAAATTTTATTGATATTTATAGAAAAAAAAACTAAAAAAGTTGAAAACTGACTATGTCCGTAAACAGCTCAAAAAGAGTCAAAATATTATTGTATGGTGTATAGAAAATGAAAATATAAACATTCAGTAAAATTTTCATGTATCTACATTCTACAGTTATTCGTTTTTGAATAACAATAAAATAACAAAACCACTAAATGAGAAATCGAGTGAATATCCAATATTGTAAAAATATGAACTTCAAATGCTCGTAAAAATTTAATTTGATTTGCTTGTAGACATTTTTTTTGATAAAGGTAGACAAACTTATAAATAATCTTGTATTACATTTTCAAATCTTAGATTTAAAAAGAAAAATTTTTACGAATTCTCAACTCAAAATAATTTGCTAATTTTCGTGATTTTTCAGTATTTTGTCAAGATTTGGACTTTAAATGCTTATAAAAAAAACTGTGACTAAGGATTTTTTATATTTTTTAAATGTCATTGTAACAATAAAGTAGGAGCCTTGTATTAAGTTTTCAAACTTATTTACCCAACATTCAAAGAAAAAAAGGTGGGTAAGTGGATGTCGCTCTGCTGTACAGTAGGTTAGAAGTGGGTCACTGTATAATGGACAGTATTAAATTTGAATTCAATGATATAATATCACTGTATAAGAAAAACGATTCTGAGCGGAGACGGTATATCAGTCTATGTATTAGACATATAATATATACTTATCTATGGTATTAAAAAAAAATTGACCTATAATAGGTACCTATAATAAATTCCAAATTAATCATATCATAATAT
>NC_042493.1:84519198-84526205 GCF_005508785.2 Acyrthosiphon pisum
GGAAAATGAAAATGTCCATAAAGAGCTCAAAATAAATCAAAATATTTTCATAATTTTACCTCGTATAGAAAATGCAAATATAAACAACCTGTGAAAATTTCATATATCTACGGTCATTTGTTTTAGAGTTACACCAAAAACCAAAATCGATTTTGTTAAAAATCGATTTTGCGTAAAAATTCCCGTTTTTCCTTAATTTTTCTTTTGTTTTTCACGTCGCTTTTGAAAACTACTGGGAAATTTTTACTTTTGACCCCCCAAAGTACCAACTAGATTCACTTTCCAATCATAAAAGTTACTGTTGAAGAAAATCGAAGCAGTTTTACTGTCCTAAAAGGTGATGACAGACACAAAAAAAAATAAAAAAAAAATAAAAAAAAAAAAAAAACACACATCATTGTAAAATCAATACATTCATCGTTCCACTCAGAATCTAAAAGACTTATACAATTGGAAACAGAAAATGTTTCTAATCAGTTCAAAACAAATGAAAATATTTTGAAAGTTTTTTTGTGTATAGAAAATAAAAATATAAACGACCAGTGAAAATCACATGTATATACGTTCATTTGTTTTAGAGTTATACCAAAAACCAAAATCGATTTTGCGTAAATATTCCCGTTTTCCCTTTAAATGCTTATAAAAAAAATTGTGCCTATGTATTTTTAATATTTTTCAACTGCTATATTGTAACAATATATCAGGATGAGCCTTGCATTAAATTTTCACGCTTTTTTACCAAACAAATAAAATTTTATTGATATTTATAAAAAAATGTCCGTAAACAGCTCAAAAATAGTCAAATTATTTTCAAAATTTTATCGTGTATAGAAAAGGCAGGTAATATAAACATTCAGTGAAATTTTCAAGCACTACAGTCATTCGTTTTTTAATTACAATAAAATAAAAAATTCGTTACATGAGAAATCGAGTGAATATCAAATGTTGCATAAATATGAATTTCAAACGCTCATAAAAATTTAATTTGATTTTCTTTTATACATTTTTTTTTTAAAAAAGGTAGTCAAATTTATGAGGAATTTTTTTATTACATTTTCAAATCTTAGATTTAAAAAGAAAATTTTTCATGAATTTCTAACTCAAAATAATTTGCAAATTTTCGTCATTTTTACGTATTGTGTCAATATTTGAACTTTGGATGCATATAAAAAAATTGTGACCATGGATTTTAATTTTTTTCATCTGCCTTTGAAATAATATACTATATGAGCCTTCTATTACATTTTCATGCTTTTTTTAACAAACAAATAAAATTTTATTGATATTTATAGAAAACAAAACTAAAAAAAATGGAAATTGAACATGTCTGTAAACAGCTCAAAATAAGTGAAAAATGTTATGGTGTATAGAAAATGTTAATTAAAACATAGAGTCAAAATTTCATGTACTTACGGTCATTTTTTTTAGAGTTGCACCAAAAGCCAAAATCGATTTTCTCGAACACAGATTTTGCGTAAAAATTCCCGTTTTACCTTAATTTTTCTTTTGTTTTAAGTACCAACTAGATTCACTTTCCTATCATAAAAGATACTGTTGAAGAAAATCTAAGCATTTTTACTGTCCTAAAAGTTGATGACAGACACAAAAATAAAAAGTAAAAAAAATTGTAAAATCAATAGGTACAAAAATGATGTAATAATAAATTTAACAATTTTCTCAAAATGATCTTAAATTGTTGTAATAACAGGTAGGTAGGTATCATAATTTAGTCATAAGACATAAGTGTCTTAAAAATATTATTTTGCTGAGCGGAACATAGCATAATATATTATAATATATTAGTTTTTTCTTCGTTGTTGCTGCTTATTAAATTTATCAGATAATTAAATAATTTAAAATTTATGTATATTAGGTAAGACGTTGTAAATTATTTTCATTTAAATCTGAATGTGTTTTTGAGAGGGTTTTTAATATTTTGGGTGACCCATGCCCCGAAGTCTACCTACTTACGACTTATATACGTGCACTTATTAATTGCATCATCCTAATTAAATCCTAATAACCTACCTACATATTATCTATTTATTCGAATCAAGCTGTATTTTCAAGCGTTTAAAATATAATGATTATAAAATAATTTGAATAGTGTTTTAGGCGATAATGTAACCATTGAATAATATACTGTTATATTATATAGATACTAATGCATTCATATATAGGTACTTATTTTGCTATCGACCGTTTTAATTTATAATTCACAACGACACACACAAACGGATAAATTAATTTGTTTATAGGGGTTGTGAAATTGGAGGAGGCCCATCGGCCAGCAGTTGTTGCGGCTTACAACACTACAACAGCGACCGGGCGGAGCACTGCAAACAGTAACCACATCACAAATAGGCGAATTTGTCAGAAACGACAAATATCAGGGGAACTGTGAAAAGTGCAGCATGGACCACCGTGAGCGATGCAATCGATCGGTCGACGGCCGTGTACAGATAAGCAAGGCCGAAGGTCACGTAAAAGCGGAAGCACACGTGCACGCGAGCGTCGTATCCGTCCATATATTACGTGGTTATAATTTTTCGAACAAAAGACCGAACAGTGAACAATGAACATGGATCACTTCATGCCCGCCATCACCCGATCACCGTCCATTCGTCCATGGAAATGGTCCGTTATCATGTCACCGTTGCCCTTATCAGCCCATACGCAATCCTTTTTATCAATTGCGATTATCAGTTGTCATCGAACACAAATGAGTAATAAAAAAATATTATTTTAATGTATACACTACATAGTATGGCCGTATGGGTAACCACCTACGTTTAACATTATTCATGTGTCGTTCAACAGTCGGTAGTCATCGCAATAGTATTATAATAATATTGTAATCGTTTTAGATTAAAATATTTCATTGTTTTGTATTGCTTATTTACGCGTTATCGAAGCTCGACACTCTGACACTTACCAAGCTGCGCTCATCGCGGCTTTAGTATTTGATATAGTAAATTTTTTTCATTCAATTGATCAGGTGTTATTGTTTTATTATTTTATTTACCGTCATCCATATTATTATATCGATTTTAATAATATGACGGTTTTATCGAAAAAAAAGGCTCAGGCCCTATCGGAAGAATGTGAACCTTCATCGAGTGCACACGGCCATGTCTTACCTCTTTCAACAACCCAAACACATTCTCAGGTAAACAATAATCTGTAGTTATTTTATTAATTTCTCCGCCTTGTATCAAAATAAAATGGTATGTTTAATATTACCATACCTACTGAGTTTATATTTTAATTTAGATATACTTAGTTATATTTATAATAGGTAGTCCAATTTTAGAATGCAGGTACGCTGTTAATAAATAAGTTTGAAAAAATAAATACTTAGGTTAATACATTTTGCACTGTACTTCAATATTAAAAACATTGTGAAACTCAAATTTAGTTCAGTTTTCTTTATTTCATATTTTGCAAAAATATATTTAGAACCTGAAGGTTATGGTTGGATTTGGTTGGCACATACATACTGTAGCAAATCACATTTCTATTTGATTTTGAAATTCAAAAGTTAATAACTTAATTGTGTTTATGGAAACATTTTTAATACTACCTTTTTAAAAATTATATATAAATTAATATTGTGGACTATTTCAAAGTGTAAAATTACTATAGGTAACTACCTAAATCATAAAAAAAAACAACTTCATGCCTTTTATTATACATAGCCAATTTTAATTGGTTATACATTTTTTATGAACAATAATGTTTTTAAATTGAATTGAAATTTATAATTTCTCATATTGTTATAGGTACTTATTTCTTTATTTATTCAGGTAGGTCTACCCTAACCTAACCTTACTATATTTTTATTTATTTATTAGGCTTTTATTATACCTACATAATGTACCTTATTAGTATACTAGTTGTTATTAGTAAATATTTTTGCTTAATTAATTACTTATAGAAATAATTGATCCAGTGGCGCCGATATACCAAAAACGTTATGTTGCCAACTAGACCCAATTAGTTTAACCACCCACCACCCACCACATACCACATATACACACTTTTTCTTAATTTATCGTATAGTATTTGTAGCAGATAATTTTTACTTAATTGTACTAATTTGATGACTAATGTTTATATTAACTAAGGCTGGGACAAATTAAGGTACCTACCTATAAGAGTTGTAACTTGTAAGTAGAAGTGCAGGGTTACAAAATTATACTACTAAACAATTTAATTTTAACAATTTTAATGTGTACATTAAATAAATATGTAAATACAGTATAATAATATAGATTTATTAATATTATTGCTTAAAAATTAATTATACTAGTAGTAGAATTAATATAGAAGTGATTTTGATAGTTCCGTACTTTTATTGGCAAAATTATTGATAACATTTTCAACATTTGGTACACAATCCTGTTCACATGTAATTTTTAAAAGGCTTTCCAAACGTTCTTCTTTCATTGTAGTTCTTAACTTTGTTTTTACAAGCTTAAATTTAGAAAAAGACCTTTCTACAGAACAACTTGAAACTGGTGATGTTACTGCAATATGAAGTAAAGTGTTTAAGTTTGGAAAAACAGTTTTTAACTGAGATACACAAAATAGTTTAAATAATTTTCCCATACTTCCTACATTTTCTAAATTTCTGGTCACAAATACAGGTTTGTTTTTAATTTTATCTTGTTCTACAATTTCAAATATATTGTCAAAACCATCTTCATAATCACTTTCATCGCTTTCAGACTCTTTATTGTGCAAATATTCGGGTAGTAATATGAATTTTTCCAGTTCTAAAATATTAGAACAAAACTGTTGATATTCGTTCACTAAATCATCATATTGTAGAAATGTTGAATACAGTTTAAAAGCATCTTTTGGTAGAGAATTTGGAGAATTTTTTACTTCCAAAATTCTTTTTTTAGAGAGAAGAGAAAGGTCTTTTAATAACTCTGCTTCATCTTTTCCAAACCTGTCATTTAACTCATTCTGAATTATATCTAAAATACCATAATAGCATTCAACTTTGAACCTTGTAATGGGGTCTGTAATTGGTTCATCCCTTTGAAGTTCCCCAGAAAATTTTGTAACACATCTACGTCTAGGTGTAGGAAGTGCCACAAATTCAATATCGATCGTTTCAGAAAATTTTCTACATTACATAAAATGTAGGTGGCATACATGTTATACATACCACGCATATTTGATGCACCGTCATACGATTGTCCAACCAAATCACTGATCCAGTCAATGTTATACTTTTCCATTACATTTATGAACAAACTGAAGAGATCATTACCACAAGTATTGGGAGATTCTCGTATGGCTAATAACCTTTCAAAAATAGAACCAGTATTAGGACAAACATATCGGATAATAAATTATACTTGTTCTTTTCGTGACGTGTCAAATGTAAAATCGATTGCAATGCTAAAAAATTTTGATTGTTTTACATTTGTCTGAATTTGTGATGCAATATCTTGAGCAATGGAGTCAATTAATTGGTTTTGTCTTTCCCAGCTAACAAATGACAATTCTTTTTTCCCTTTAGATTGCAATTTTGTAACATGCTCAGCGAGAGAACCAGAATGTTTTGACATTAATAAAACCAAATCTTTAAAATTTCCTTTTGATAACTCATTAGACCATTTTTCATTATGACCCCGAAATCCTAAATTATGTTGAGCTAGAAAAATTACAATTGAAATGAGTTAAAAAACTATTTGTCTGTTCATTGATATTTGACATTTACGTTTATGTTCCATGCTAGGCAACAACGGTAAACATTTTGTTCTTGTTTTAACTTTAATTGTAGAAGTTATATGAGAAATTGAAACTTCATGGTTTATTATTCGAGAGAGACCATTAATCCAAGTTGAAAATCCATCTTTAGTCCATGATTTTAATGCCATGCCGTGTATGTTGATGCCATATAGTAAACAGTGAATACAAAATACTTTTGTCTGTACGCAGAGAGTAAGATAACCCAATCACGAATAACTTTAGTACCATCTGGAATAGTTCTGTAATACCACAAGTGATTGAAGTGACGTCCATATTTATCCTTAGGATACATTTTTCCAGGAACATCTTCAGGTAAAGGTTGGCATGGGCCTAACTCTAAAATATAATTTTTTGTTCGGGAGAGATGGAGTTCATTTTAACAAATTGAATAGGATCATTTTTTAGTCCTATAACAATAGCACGTTGAGTAAAGTTTCTGTAACATAAAATAAAGTAAAATAAAAATAATCAAGAATTAGTCAATATAACTATACTAAATAATAAACTGTCAATAATTACCAGCCAAAACTAAATATGAATTTTGTCCATCAAGATTTTCATTAACCGGCTTATGTAAATTTTCCAAGTCTTCTTAAAATAAAAAAAAAATACAAATAGTATATATAGCTAGATAGTTAAATAATATTCAATGTAATTTATGAAACATAAAAATATAAATTTTATTTTGAAATTTGATAAATAATAAAAAAAAATATACTAAAACCATTATATGAAGTACCTGCTAAACCCACATTACTATCATCACCATCTTCATTTAATTTGATTGGGTCTTGTTCTAGGTTTCTTTCTATAACATAAAAGAAAAGAAAATAGAAATAATCAAGTATTAGTCACTGTAACTATACTAAATAATAAACTGTCAATAATTACCAGCCAAAACTAAATAAGAATTTTGTCCATCAAGATTTTCATTAACCCGCTTATGTAAATATTAAAAAAATATATATACTAAAACAATTGTATAATGTACCTGCTAAACCAACGTTACTAGCATCGCGATCTTCATTGAATTTGATTGGGTCTTGTTCTTGAAATTCAAGATTTTCATTAACCGGCTTATGTACATTTTCCAAGTCTTAAAATAAAAAAAAAAATAGCATAAAACTAATTTAACCTAACCAAAATTTAAGCAATAAAATTATAACAATATAATAATATTTAAAATAATAATGATTATCTTACCTTATTAATTTCTAATCTTTTCTACTTGGTTTAAA
>NC_042493.1:84527384-84533526 GCF_005508785.2 Acyrthosiphon pisum
AATATAATCATTCAGTAAAATTTTCATGTATCTGCAGTTATTCGTTTTTGAATTACAACAAAATAAGGAAATCGCTACATGAGAAATCGAGTGAATATCCAATGTTGTAAAAATTTGAATTTCAAACGATCATAAAAATTTAATTTGACTTTCTTATAGATATTTTTTGTTTGATAAAGGTAGATAATCTTATAAGGAATCTTGTATTACATTTTCATATCTTAGATTTAAAAAGAAAAATTTTTATGAATTTCTAACTCGAAATAATTTGCAAATTTTCGTGATTTTTCCATATTTTGTCATTTTTTGAACTTTAAATGCTTATAAAAAAAAACTGTGACTAACGATTTTTAATATTTTTCATTTGCCTTTGAAACAATATACTAGGAGCCTTCTATTAAATTTTCAAGCTTTTTTATCCAACAAATAAAATTTTATTGATATTTTTAGAAAAAAAAACTAAAAAAAAATGGAAAATGAAAATGTCCATAAAGAGCTCAAAATAAATCAAAATATTTTGAAAATGTTATGGTGTATAGAAAATGCTAAGATAAACATTCAGTCAAAATTTCATATATCTACGGTCATTTTTTTTAAAGTTACACCAAAAACCAAAATCGGTTTTCTCGAAAACAGATTTTGCGTAAAAATTCTCGTTTTTCCTTAATTTTTCTTTTGTTTTTCACGGCGCTTTTGAAAACTATTGGAAAAATTTTACTTTTGACCCCCCAAAGTACCAACTAGATTCACTTTCCTATCAGAAAAGGTACTGTTGAAGAAAATCCAAGCACTTTTACTGTCCTAAAACGTGATGACAGACACAAAAATAAAAAAAAAAATAAAAAAACACACATCATTGTAAAATCAATACGTTCATCGTTCCACTCAGAATCTAAAATGTGAACTTCATAAAATAATTTTAAAAGTGTAACGTAAATACCTATTACAACTTTTAACACTTAATACATAATATTATCTAATAATTGATTGTCATCAGTTCTCACTTCTCTGAACTGACTGAATTTGATTAATATAGAAATGCATTGATGCAACAAAAAATTTTTGTTAGAAAGTGTTTTAAAAATTAGAAGCAATAGTTGTGTGTACCAACTAGTAAAGATACAAAACATTTACATGAATACATGATTATAAATTATAATTTATTATTATTATAATATTTTATAAATTACATAGTTAAATATTATAATATATTACCCAGATTTGTTGAGGAGAATATATTTGTTGTTGAAAAGAATTTTTTTATGTTGCTGGTTGTTTTACTGGTAGATTTCCTTTTCATGCTACATGCCTTCAGGTGTCTAAGCCAATTGGTCTGGTTTAAATTGCCTTTACTCTTACCACAAGTACATAATATCTCTTTATCCATAATTAATAAATCAATAATTAATGTATTATGATTTATGAATAATATTATTGTTTATTGTTGATAAAATAATAATAACTGTTAACTATACAATTACAAATGTTGATTTACAATTAATAAGAAGTAATAACTAATAACCAACAACAGAAATAAATCATTGAACCGAGCACGTAAAAATTCTTTGACGAATAAGATAAAAATAGCTCATTGATACCATCCACATTTCTGATATTATCATAAGCAACAAACGTCCACCTTATATTACCTTATATATCCACCTTACCTTATATTAGGTAAGTCCATAAAGCCAGTGGGTATGCCATTGATATTTTTGTTTTACTCCGTGGTATATAAAACGGCTTTATATTATAACTTTATATAGTAAGATTTGATTTTATCTAGTATTTTTGTCAAGGGGAATCCCGCTTTGGCCGTGTTGTATAATGTACCCGTTGGAAACAAACAAAAGAACATTAAATAACAGCTTTACTCTTTAGCAATATTGGTGTCACTATTGACCACTGAAGATTGAACATGATTAATGTACATCATAATCAGTTGTGTAACATGTTATATATTTGTTTTGTGTAACATTTTAAACATATATTCTAACCCGTGTACCCAACCAACCCACCCACCCACCCACCTAAATATATTGTGTTGCGGTCGCAACAGATAGATATAGAGATCGGCGCCACTGAATTGATCAATGTACTTACCTACCTCTAGATTTTTGCATGGCAGTTAATAATTTAATTATTCTATTTTACGTTATATTGCAACATAAAATATGTCTTCATTAGCTTATTCATATGAAAATGTATAATATAAAAATGCTAGGTACGAGTACATATATTTTATGCTGCAACAAAGCTATAAATTTATTAAGGTTTTATTGGCTTACAATAATAGAAAATTGAAAATGCATAGTTATGTTGTACCTATAGACTATAGTAATTATTAGTCTTAAGTAACTGTAATTTTATTTTGAGAACTTCTATAAAGATTAATTAAATGTTTATTTTGGAAATTGATAGAATCTTATAACTAGGTTGAGTATTAATTGTATTTTAATGTTTAAAATTATTTATACATATGATATATATATCAGGTTCTTGTATACTAAAAGTAGAATATTATATACTGTAACAATTTACAAATTAATAACTTATCGTTTATCTCACACTCAGTAAATTTCGAGGTAAATTTGCTTAAGTTAGCAGAATACAGGAATTTTGAGTATGAGTGTGTATATATTATTGGTATAGCCAGTAGTTATCTCTAATTTTTTAATTAACATTATTAATTTGATTTACTATAAACATAATTAATATTTACCTTAAAATAAATTATTATAATTTAATTGTTTTAACTCTTACTCCCCCTAATTCTGTGATATTCAATATACTACCCTCAAAAACACGGTTACTCAGCTAATAGTGTAGTACCTATATAATATTATTACTATTTTAAACTACTCCTTAATTTGATAGAATTTGGTGTAAATTTTGAAAGAACAAAGGAGGTGTGTTGCATTGGGTGGTGACACCGGGCAATAGTAAATAGTTTAGTAAAAAATTAAATATATTAAACAAATATGGTCGTAGACTTTCTTTTTGAAACCACAATCCAATTATTGAACTAGTTACTATGAACAATTTTGGGGACAGTTCGCCCAGGGCCTACACTAAATTTCAGCACACTTACTTTATTCTTAATCTATCTATACAATATTATAAATAGATTGTAAATGAATGCAAACTATTATTAATATTTCAGATAAATACATTAGATGAACGAATTAAGTCTCCACAAAGATGGTCTGTAGAAAATATTGAAAATGTCTTAAGTTCAAAACAAGCAAAACGCAGGATTCACCGTAGTCCTCACAGGTACTTTTGTTTCAGTAGTACATTTTTAAATAAACCAAGAAAATTTTATTCTGTGTCAAATATTTGTTTTTTATGTGTTGTCCATTATCAGATCGATTATTAGCATGTTTTTAGTCTACATTATTGTATCTGATTATAATATAACATACCTATCTACAATACATTCTAAAAGTTTTGGAATGTCTTGAAATATATTTCTTATGTCTTTTTTAATTAGTTGTTAATAATTTTAAGAAATACAAGAAATAGTAAAGGACGTGATAGAGACAATAGATCGTCTCAAAGTCCTGGTACTTGCCAGTGTGGAGCCACTGACTTAAATGGTCACTGTAGTTCAGATAAATGTGGATATAATAGTGAGGATGAATACGGCGAAATTCCAAAGCAATTCAATGACATGGAATGGGCTGAGGTATTTATACATTGATTTTAATATTTAAAATCTGAATAAATAAAACTTATTCATAAGTACTTATTATGTTCATTATATTATGTACTATGTAGTTATAATGTATTTATATTATAATATATTTATTAAATTATTATGAATACTTTAATAAATTGTACATATTATATATTTATGATTTACACATTAATTGTTTTTACAAAACACCAAATTAATTTTTTGTTCAGAAACAGAACATTATTCTAATTATTAAATATTAAATCTACTATTATTTATAATACTTAAGTATACATTTTGAAATAATCACATTAAGTATAGTTTCACTTAATAATGAAAATGTGCTAAAGGTTTCTGTGTGAATGTGTTTACAAAGAATTTAAAATTTAGTGATAGTTTTGCAGCTAAACATAATTTATAATTTTTTTTAGTGAAATATTTTATGTTAAGTTTTGAACAATAAATACTTAACGACATACATTTTATAAATTTCAGCAAGATCGTATCTTTGAAAAAAAGTTGAAAAAATGTGATTTGATTTTAAAACAAATGAAAGATGATGGTGCATGTCTGTTTAGAGCTGTATCAGATCAATTATATGGCGACCAAGATATGCACGATATAGTTCGTAAACAATGCATGGATTATGTCGTAAGTAATTTATTATAATAGAATAATTTTTTTTTTATTTATCGTACTAAATTATTTTTAATTTAACTTTTAATAATTTTCAATTCAATTAATGAAGATACAATTTTATTTTTATTTTTGACAATTTATTCTATTGCTATTGGATTTTTTATCATAAATATTCTACATAATTGGTTAGGAAATTAAATTAGTCAGATTCAATTATTATATATAGGATGATTCTTTTATCAAACAACACTCAATATTTCAAAAAGTGTAAATTTTTTTGAAAATTTTTGAAATTTTTTTTACATACATTCAAGTTGCTTATAAAACAACGTTTTTATAAAAAATTATATTTTTAAATATTTTTTATCCGTATAATTTTTATGTTTTTTACGTTTTTGAATGACAACAGGGTTTTAACTTTATACTCCAAAGTAGAATATTTTTCTTAGTATTTTGATACATGAAAATTGAATTTGGGGTGAGTAGTTTATGAGTTAAAGTACTTAAAATTTAGACGAGTGGAGTGGAGTGGTACAGGTTTCCTCGCGAAATGTTTATCCACTTCGCTGCTCATCAAACTTTAAATATTTATAACTCATAAACTATTCACCTCAAATTCGATTTTCATGTATCCAAATACTAAGAAAAATATTCTGCTTTAAAATGTAAAATTAAAACCTTATGTTGTTATTCAAAAAAGTAAAAAAAAACTTAAAAATTATATGGATAAAAAATATTTAAAAATATATTTTTTTAATAAAAACATTGTTTTATAAGCAACTTGAAACTATGTAAAAAAATATTTTCAAAAAAATTTACACTTTGAAATAATGAGTGTTGTTTGATAAAATAATCACCCAGTATATCTAATCCTTCCTTAAAGTTCAATTTTTGAATCAAAATCTATACTTTCCAATTGTTCAACATACATATTTTAATTATACACAAAAATTGTCTAATTAATGTTTATTACTTTTTAGTCAAGCAATAAAGATTACTATATGCAGTATGTTACTGAAGATTTCAATACATATATTGCTCGTAAAAGACTAGACCGAACTCATGGAAACCATGTAGAAATACATGCTATGTCTGAGTTATATAACCGTCCAATTGAAGTTTATTGTTATGAAATTGGTAAATTAATTTAACTTTGAAGTTCTTAAAAATATGGTTTTAATATTATTATTATTATTATTTTTTTAAGAACCAATAAATATTTTCAATAGAGCTAATACATCAGAGTCCTCTAATCCACCAATAAGATTATCTTATCAAAGAGGAAGTCATTATAATAGTATTGTAGATCCACATAAAGCAACAATTGGTATAGGATTAGGATTACCAAGTTTTTCACCTGGTTCAGCCGATAATAAATTGTTAACTGATGCTGTTCGTCAAAGCGAAGATTACATGTTAGAACAGGTATATTACACGTACAAATTTACATTTAAAAGTATATTAAATATATTCTATTGATAAGGTATTTGATATCAGCTAATTATTATGCACACAGACAATGTTAGAAGATAAACTCAGAGCTACAGATTGGGAAGCCACAAATGATACAATAGAAGAACAAATAGCACGTGAAAGCTATTTACAATTTTTAAAAGATAATGAAAAACGAAATAAAGTGAGTTTTCAAATTTATATTTTGATTCTGATTAAAATTATTAATAATTACAGAACGATAAAGAGTCTTCAGCTACGTCAACTGCCACTTCTGCATCTATTGTCAAATCATATCAATCTCGAACTTCGCCTCCAAGATATTCAGTTGGACCTAAAACCCCACCTCACTTATCTCCTTCACAGAGATCG
>NC_042493.1:84533626-84535471 GCF_005508785.2 Acyrthosiphon pisum
TATTCGAATCCATAATTTATAATTTTATAATAAACTTATTTTTTTTTAAACAAAAAATACTTGTCACGACCATTTTTATAGATTACGCGACCATGATTTGGTAGCGACACCGGGTTGAATACCACTGGCTTAGATTTCCTAATACCTTGCTAATTTTTTTATTATTGTTTATTTGTATTTATGCCTAGTTTAGTAGTTAGATATTATGTAGGTACCTACAATAAACTTTTGTATTATAATATATCTGCAAAAAAAAATTAGTTATAAATTATGAATTCGAATAAGTTATAAATGAATTGAAAAATATTAAAAATACATAGGCATAATTTTTTTTATAAGCATTTAAAGATCGAATTTTGACAAAATGTATCAAATTTAAAACTGAATAAATATTTTGTAGTAAAAAATTTATAAAATGTTCAACTTTTATATCTAAGGATTGAAAATGTAAAACAAAATTCCACGTAATTAGTTAATCCTGTTATCAAAAAATTTAAAAAATACATAAGCGCAGTTTATTTTTATAATCATTTTAAGTTCAAATTTGGACGAAATTACATATTAAAAAACCTAGAATAACTATTTTAGTTATTTTGTTATGATTGTATAATATTATTCGTGAGTACTTGAAACTTCTAAAGTATACTATTATATATCTATGATAGTATCATGGTTTTTTGTTAATATATAACGCGTTATAAGTACCTAATGTATATTGTGATATGATTAATTTGAAAAAATATCTTGTAAAATATCTTCAATTATATCACCACTCTATCCATACCCAAAAAATGTTAGCCTCTGATGGCAAAGCTTATCACAGATTTGGCTTACCGTAAAAAAAGTTGAAGACCTCGCGTGTAGCCAATACCAAAATATGTATAATATAATGATCAATCAACTTAGAATATTAATTGCAATGAATCATCTTAAATAAAATAACAATACAACATTTTTTTTTCCATTTGTTTTTCACGGACCACTATTATGGTATATAAAGTTTTTTCAAGTCACCCAGAACAACTTTTGCAACTACACGTGTGTGTTTTACTCTTACACAAACACTTACATGTAATGTGTACAGTACCTTTACCTTATATCCTTATATCCTTATAATTGGAAAATTTCTCCAACATAATATTAATAATACTGTCCATCGTGAGAAGTATACGTATAAGTCCGTTCTTTTTCCATTAATAATTATTAAAAAGAATAGAACATTTTGTAAGTCGGATCAAAATCTTTTTGTCAAAATTATAATTAGAGAAGCTAAAATATGCATTTTAATAATATACAATATTTGTTATTTTTCAAACGTATTTTTTTACCACTATTTAAAGAAAAAATTAATTTCAGCCATTGATTCGACTAGACTATAAATGTTCTCTTCTTTTAAATAAAAAAAATAATTATCAAAAACCGACTTTTCTACAGGCCTGGAAAATTTTTCCTGTGAAGTTATTTTCGTTGATTAATACACCGTATCGACCACTCCTAATATAGGTATCGAGCTGTAGATTAGTGGAACAGTATTATAATTGAGGAAGTAACTAAAATATAAAATATTATTTTCAAATTGTATAGTATTTCGGAAAATTAGAAAAACCAACACCGACACCCTTAACGTAGGTACCTAAAATTAAAAACATTTATTTTAATAAAACTATATGAACGGCGCACTGAACGCAACTTAAAATACGTTAAAGGATTGAAATTCATTAAAACTTTTTTAGGAGTTTAGGTGCATACAATATATTATTAATATTTTATACGATGTTAAAGTACAAATATTTGCAATATAATAATTTCATGAAATTGTATTAATTTGTAAACATTGAAAGTATT
>NC_042493.1:84535571-84540076 GCF_005508785.2 Acyrthosiphon pisum
TTTTTTGTTTTTATTTTTTTTAGTTTTTTTCGCAGCTGACAGACATGTTCTTACTAATTTTGTAATATTATTTTCGTTCATTTTATTTTTGATGGATTTTTTAGCAGCCAAAACCATTTGTTTAAATCCGCAACCAGCTCCAATCTTACGTTTGACCTTCATAGCTGTAGTAACTAGCCAAGACGCCGCTTTTTCCTTGATACCTGTGTTTTTAGATTTAAACACTTCCCAAGCCTGATTTTCTAATACTTTGTCTGCTCTATGCCGATCAGTTAGCGAATTACTTTCTTCGTATGCGATATCATGCGCTCTGGCCAACTCGTCAAGTCTGTTTATACCACGTTCTCCTCGTGCTAATCTTTGTTTCAATTTGGTTCCGGGACCGGCAAATCTATAAACAATTATTCATAAAATTTAAAACGGATTTATTAGTCATAATATATTGTAGTGACTTACCTATAACCAGGTAAATGTAATTCCACGGGTAAATGATTTATAACAGAGTTAATAAGACCGGAGCCTTTATTGTTGTTTCGCTTACGAACGTGAGACATCGTGTGACGCTATCGCTAACATAGCACCTGTATTTATAGTGAAAAATTAAAAAAAAAAATGCGCTTTATCGAACAAGAGAAAAAACTCCGAATTTATAATATTGATTCTCCCGAGACAATTCAACAGAGACATGGAGAGCTTTTCCCAAATACGATAAGATCGTTGGTACTTGGCAGCTCGGGGTGTGGTAAGACCAATCTGATATATTTTCTACTAGTCGATGAAAATGGGTTACGATTTGAAAACGTTTACATATACTCCAAGACGCTGGAACAACCTAAATATAAATTATTAAAACGTATTATTGATGGAATAGACGGTATGAACATTTTTACCTTTTTCGAGAATGATAAAGTAATTCCACCAGAGAAAGTTTTACCAAATTCAATTTTTATCTTGGACGATGTTATTGGTGAACACCAAAACGTAATAAGAGATTATTTTTCTCGAGGTCGCCACAATAAAATAGATATTTTTTATCTGGCCCAAAGTTATTCAAAAGTACCAAAACAGTTGATACGTGACAATGCGAATTTAATAGTATTGTTCAAACAAGATGAGACCAATTTAAGACATGTATACAATGAACACTGTTCGGGTGATATGTCATATATACAATTTAAAGATTTTTGTGTAACATGTTGGAACCGTGAGAGGTTTACATTTGTTGTTATTTGTAAAGATAGTGAGCGTGATAACGGACGTTATCGTTTTGGGTTTGATACTTTTGTAGTTATATAAGATGAAACAACTAATAAATATTATCATTTAAATCGTAGTCATGACGGAAGCAACTACTGTGTTAGATGAGCTAGTTAAAGCTAAGGAAAGTATTAAACGTAAATATATCGCATTAAAAACCGGTTCTGATAATGTCCAACAATTAATGACACAGACATTAAAACCAATTATCGATCCTTTAACTAAAATATCGAATAAACCTCGATTGAACAAAGAAAATATTGACAATAAATCAAAAAACTCAATTTTGGACTACAATCAACAAGAAATTGAAAATTGGTTTCAGTCTACAGACTTGGATAAAATCTATGGTCCGAAAAAACTTCCAAACGGACATATTATTTTGGGTAAAAAAGAAGTAAAATTTATAGAAAACACTATACTTATTGACGGTACTGTTTACCCATCTACGTCGGGTCTTAATCAGTTATTATTTTTAAAAAATCCACTTATTTTTACTGATAGCGATTTAGAGGTATATAAATCTATATTAACTCAAACATCAGTACATTTATCTACAGTTGGAAATAAAATAAAAAAGGGTGGTACTAAATACTCAGCAATTATTAGTAAATTATTCCCCTCGGGTGGCGAGCTGTCCATGAAATTACAGAAAAATAACTTAGTGTATTGGGATAATCCAAACGAGTTGGTCGACCGATTACGTCTGCTTCTCGCGTCAAAAGCAGCTGGCAATACAAGCGTTTCAAACGAAATAATTTCGATTTTCGACGAATTACTCGAGGCCGGGCTAATAAAGCGAATTCCCGATGTCTAAACGGGAAATCGCTAACGAACTTCACAAACCAGCAAGGAAAAATTTCACTAGGCGTCGAGTTAACGTCTATGGAAAAAATGATTTATGGCAAGCCGACTTGGTTGAAATGATACCATATTCAAAAGTAAATGGTGGTTACAAATACATCCTGGTTGTGATTGATTGTTTTACAAAATTTTCTTGGGCGAAACCGTTAAAGTCTAAGACAGGTAAAGAAGTTACTAGTGCAATGTCTACAATATTACTTAATCGTTCACCGAAACTTTTACAACTCGATAACGGAAAAGAATTTTACAACACCACTTTTGACGCTTTGATGACCAAGTATGGTATACACAAATATTCAACTTTCAGTATTCTAAAGGCTAGTATCGCAGAAAGGTTCAATCGAACTTTGAAGGGAAAAATGTATAAAGAATTTACTGCCAGAGGATCACACGAATGGGTTTCAATTTTACCAAAGTTACTTGACGAATACAATAATTCATACCATAGAACTATAGGAATGACACCAATACAAGCAGATTCCAACCCCGCTTCGGTGGTAATAAAACATCGTGAAATTAATACTGTAAAAATTAAGTTTAAAGTTGGTGATAACGTTCGTATCAGTACACAAAAGGGTGTGTTCACAAAAGGTTATTTACCAAACTGGTCTACGGAAATATTCGAGATTATCAAAATAAATAAAACATTACCCGTTACTTATCAACTACAAGATTATATGGGTAAACCTATAGCTGGCTGTTTTTACTCTGAAGAAATATACAAGACCAATTTCCCAAACGAATATTTAATTGAAAAAATTATACGTAAAAAACAGAATCAAATGTACGTCAAGTGGTTAGGATTCGATAATACACACAATAGTTGGATAAATACACGTGATGTTAAAAAATAGTGTCAGTCGTTTTATAACTATGGACGTGTTCGGTAGTTCTCGGGCGAGCGATACTAAAAGAATTATATCAGATATTCAATCAAGTAACAAAACAATTGTAAACGATGTGAAACTTCAACAAAAAGAAATTGATACTCTGAAAAGTAATATTGTTAATCTACTTGATAAGATACAATTGCTTGAAAATAATATACAATCAAGTAATAAGTCTTTATTAAATTATGAAAATCGTATGTCCCAGCTATTTAATGACTGTGCTGACAATAGTACAACGATCGCTATCCATGGACTTGACGTGGCCCAATTAAAAGCTGAAATAAATCGTATAACCGGAATATTTGATGAAAATTCATTGCCGAATCATGGAACATATATTTCAGAATTAAATTCACGTTTGATAATCCTGGAAGGCAAAAATAAAAAATAGTTGGTTAGAGTCATGCGGTATTGAAAAATAATTTCAGTCGAGCTGTATACACCATCGTGTTTGGTAGTCCTATGTCAGTGTTATAAATATTTAAGTGTTATAAAATATTATATATATATACATACATTTAATATACCTGAAATTATGTCGTCGGCCATCGCAGACATGCAATGCATTCTTGGAGCAAACAATAAATATTTTATTAAAGAATTATCTATAGTGGACACAGCAACATGGGCAACTCAACACTGGATTTTTAAAAATTCTAAATCTAAGCAGGACAACAAGAGTCGAAAAACTAATAAGTGGTTGGAACATAACTATCATAAACTAACTATAGAATATGGTGATGTTGAGTATGAAGAACTAAGTAGAATATTGAACTCTTTAAAGTTCTCATGCATTTACGTCAAAGGTGAGCAGAAAAAACAGCTGCTTACAGAATTTATACCTCATGTCGCACTCATCAACATCGAAGATCTTGGATGTCCACGTTTGGATCAAATATGTGATGATGAAACTCTACCCTGCTGTATTTTTCATATGGAATTTAATCCAAAACAATGTACATTCTATAAAGTATTTGCTATAAGGAAATGGTTTATAAATAATTCTTAAAAATATGATTGTATACATTTTATTTAATAAACATAATTATATTTTAACATTGTTTTTTTAATTTATATGTTAACATATTTATGATAGCATTTACAAGGTTTTTTAATTATACTAATATTGTCACCCATCTACCTGAAACATGATTATAAACATGAAAAAACTTAAATATCTAGCAATTATACATTATAAACATAAAAAACTTAAATATCTAGCAATTATACATTATAAACATAAAAAAACTTAAACATCTAACAATTGCACAGTATAAACATGAAAAACTAAAAGTTTATACCCTAATCTAACTTAAAACTAATAAAACATACATATTATTTACAATAATTTCAATTTTATGTGATGCGTTTACAAAAATATATACATGAAATCCATCAAAAATAAAATGAACGAAAATAATATTACAAAATTAGTAAGAACATGTCTGTCAGCTGCGAAAAAAACTAAAAAAAAATAAAAACAAAAAACTAAAA
>NC_042493.1:84540126-84541287 GCF_005508785.2 Acyrthosiphon pisum
TCCTAAATAGGTATCGAGCTGTAGATTAGTGGAACAGTATTATAATTGAGGAAGTAACTAAAATATAAAATATTATTTTCAAATTGTATAGTATTTCGGAAAATTAGAAAAACCAACACCGACACCCTTAACGTAGGTACCTAAAATTAAAAACATTTATTTTAATAAAACTATATGAACGGCGCACTGAACGCAACTTAAAATACGTTAAAGGATTGAAATTCATTAAAACTTTTTTAGGAGTTTAGGTGCATACAATATATTATTAATATTTTATACGATGTTAAAGTACAAATATTTGCAATATAATAATTTCATGAAATTGTATTAATTTGTAAACATTGAAAGTATTGAAAACTAATAAAAGTTCATAATATTATATCACTTCAGTATATATTTATTTTTTTTACTTTCTACTTTTTGTTACTCGACATCATAAAATATTTGCTCATTGTTCAATAATCTGTATATATAAAAAGACTTGTCCTGGGTGATTCATCATCGCCTAGCCGGAACTGCTGAAGCTATGGATATGAAATTTTCAATAAATCTACTTATTACTATGTATAGGTGCACTAAGAAAGGATTTTTCGAAATTCGCATTTTAAAGAGGTGCTCAAACAGGGATCTCGAGATTCACGATGGAAATTGGAAATTTTATTTTTATTTATTTTTTAAATAGTTGCCATTAGTTACAGTCTCCAGTGGAAATTAGTATTTATTTATTATTGGTTTCCATTGGTTATTTGGACAGATCAGGTACAAGCTAGCACCAAATCAAATTATTGAACATTGCAGTAAGTTACATCCAAAAACAGTTGAACAATCATAATTTTTTTTAGTTACATTTTTTTACTGATAACGGAGTGCACGGGTTCAGTTTGGTATGAATGTTTGTGTGTGTATAGATTAAACATCTAGGAAGAAGACAGACTAATTTAGGAATGGTTAAATTTGGTTTTTTTTATTCATCTGATATTAGTAGTTATGTTAGGTTAGGATTTTGTATTAATTGATTATATTAATCTACCATAGGTGGAATACGACAAACTTGGTATAACTTTGATACTTTAGAGTTAAATCATACACTTACGTATAAACAGCACGGGGTCCGCGATCTACCGCAGGTAGATTGCCTACCTGATAATATACTGCTGCGAA
>NC_042493.1:84541903-84545129 GCF_005508785.2 Acyrthosiphon pisum
AAAAATTACTTTTAAAATTAATTAAAAATGTAATGAAGAAATTAAGTAATTTTGTATATATGCTGGTAGGTAGATACGTGTATACAATTTTTAATTAAATTTCTAATTTTTCCAAAAAAAAACCAGAAAAAAATTATTTTGAGAAGGATATAATATTATATATTAACCTATAAATATGTAACACTGTTAAAAATAAATAATAATGATAATACATAGATACTATAGCGGTATAGTTATAAATGTATGATAATATGATTTAATTTTCTAAATTTATCACCTAAGTTTTCCTTTTACATAGTAAATGTCTACGTTATTTGTTTATTCGTTTTATAAGATTTGAAATTATCATCTGTAACTACAATTATAATTAAATCGCTAATTAATTGGTACCTATAGTACCTATACCTATAATAAAATGTGCTTAAAATCAATTCTAATCCATGTAATGACTCCATTAACATTAATATAGTAATATCATAACCGCAGATTGCTCGTAACACGTTGTATACAGTGTGATTCTTTGAAAATAGTAAATAGGTACTTTTACTCATGTTCTTGAAATGTACTAACTTTTTTTGGAAATATATTTTTTATTTACATTATTTCAAGTCATTAAAAAATCACATATTTGAGAAAGTAATTATATTTTTACTATTTTTATCGTTGTTTTTTTAATTTTCTGATATTTTTAATTTCATATGTCAATGCAGAATACTTTCCTAGGAGTATTTGTTTTATTTTATTATTTTATTTAATCAATATTTGTACATTTCTTTATATAGCCTTTAGGGAACAATTACATGTACATTTACAATTAACATATACAGAAAATGGTTTCACATTAAATGTAACTCGATTTGGAGAAACAACATATGAATTTTTATATAGGTAGGTACAATAGTTATACATACAAAAATTGAATATAAACGCACGACGGAGTAACAGTGAACCGAATTTTTTTCGGGGAAGTAGCCTCCCTCTGTTCATCATAACTTTAAATACTTATAACTATTTACTAAGTATACCTACCTAATCATCTGAAATTAGATTTTAATAATATTACCTCTGTATTCCGTTTTGGTGACAGCCGATTCTCAGCCATATGAAATTTTACATAGGCATTTTAGGTTATCTCCGTTTTAAACTCTAGCTGACACCTATAATAGCTGTAGATACCACGAAAAAACAACAAAATTTTAATTTAAAAAATTTATGTTAGGTAGTTTTTTTTAAAACTGTTTTATAATGTAATACATTACCTCCATAACATACTTGTAATAGTATAAACATATTATGATTTATTTAGTATCTCATATAGTCTCAGGTAGGTATATATTTTATTTACGACGCATTTTTGGTATGTTGTCAGATAGAAATTTGAACAGATTACGGAGAAAAATGCATGACGTCGGTGTGTGAACTCATAACATCGGTGGCCCGCAAAAACCGGAGAATAAATTGTGAAAAAATAAAACGTTGTCACGTACGAGGCGGAAAGGGAACAAGCCGAGTTTAGCATTCGGAGCGAAGAAATTTGTCTTTGCACGCAAAATGACGCGGACCGATACATCACTTTTTTAATGTTTTCGCCCTGGAGGGAAAAAAAGTGAGCGACCGAAAACAAAACTGGAAAAAAAACAAAATAAACATCGGAAAAAAAAAGCCACTGTTAAAATACATTTTGTGAGGAATCACTTAGATGTCAAATAGATTGCCCAATTTTTCATTTTTTTTTCCTTTCGTCTTTTTACGCCTATCTCGCGTGTTCCCCTCCCGCGTGCATTCTTAAACGTCAGTTTCCCTCGCCGTTTGACAGGGTCAACGCCGTACCCAATATCCGAACACATAAACGTGATATTTGAATGTCTTAAATAAACGGTAAGGTTCGTTTGGACGGGAAAAGAGAAAGGGGACGAACGAGACAGAGAGAGAGAGAAATAAAGAAAAACTCTATTAAACGAGAGTTATGGGTTGCCCTCCACGCGAAAAGTTGTTGATTAACTTTTTTGAATTTAATGTTTATTATGGAAAAATGTACATCATAATATTTTTGTTTTTTTTTTTTTTATCAGCAAAAACAATTTGCTGTTATTATTAACATGTATAATATACTTCAGTGTTTCATTTATATTATAATAATATTCTTATAACCACTGACGTATTCAGAAGTATGACACATTTTTTTCTTCTCGTGATATTTAATTACCTAATAATATTTCGGTGGGTAATATAAATCGTACGTATTACTAATTGGAAAATAATTTCTCGACGAATATATACATAGGTATAATACATTATATTAATAATAATTACTTGCAATTACGGTCTTTGTGATTATGCATATAAATCAACTTGATAATAGTCAAGTTTATTTCACGTAACTATAAATAATTGTTGTTTTAATTTAACATGCATTAAATTTACTCACAGCTCACTGCAACTTTCAAATAATAATTGTTCACTTCAAATTTGTCTTAAAACAAAATTAATTCTTATAAAACAAGACAAGCACGCAGCTAACAATTAAATTCAAATGTTATAGCTATGAACGATTTAGCCAATCATTTGATTTAAATTCAATATACTTTCTGTATAAGCAATTATAATTATTATATCTAAACCTATATTTATGTAGAAACACGTGTTATAAAAACAAATCAACTTAAACAGTTTTCTTTTTTAAAATTGTTTCATATTTATTTTGAATCAATATCGAACAGAAGCTATATTGCTTTTATGTTTTTTCTGACGTATGAAATACAAAATACAGCTCAAAGTCACGTATTTGCTATATAATAACAAGCGAGGGCGAGTGTCGAAAAGGGCAACTTTATATAGGTTTATTGAATATGATAGTATGCTACTCAAAAACCGTTTTTAAACAGCAATATTTTAAAGTGTACATAAATATTTATGCAAAATATTTACCCAAGGTTTGCTGTTTGATATAATAAAAACGGGGTTTGTTCTTAGCTTTTATAAGAACAAGATTTTAGTCCGATTTCTGGTTACCAATAAATAATTATGATTATCGTGTGTGACGTTAAAAATCTAGAATTTAGGTAGGTACAGTGCTACTGCTTTAACACTCTAATAATGAATAAAGACGACGTATAATTCAGTAAACTATATCTACCTGTTTTAACAACAGTTTTTAAAAAAGGACATTTCACGATCTCCTTCTATTGTTCTATCATGTGTATAATATATTATTAAACCATTTTAC